>NC_083479.1:6830653-6845806 GCF_030014155.1 Tachysurus vachellii
AGGACTCGAGTCGATGCACACACACGAGATACAGTATTTCGTGTCTTCTCGGGTCCGTTCGGTAAAAACAGCTATTATTATACCCGACCCGTGTCCGAGGCACACGTGAAACTTTTAGACCCGAACCCGGGTCTCGGGTCGGATCTCGGGTTTTCGGATCTAAGTGGACCCGTGACCTCAAGCTCCCGCTGTAGAAGACACAGGAATGCTATTGTACCACAGTGTGTGAATAAGCAAACATGATCACATTAGTTACAGTATAATAACTTTCTATGCCCAGGTGTTACTAGTGATCCATTATGATTTTAATCAAAAGATGAATATACAAAGACCACCACTGAAATGGAATAGGGCAAAAGTCGTATGAAATACGCCTCCATATTTTTTGATTTAGAAATTTAAATTTTCTTTGATTTAATTTTATTTGAACATTCTTTCCATGTCAAATATGTTAAAGCTTACAGAATGCTTTTTATTGTGTTTAAATACAGGTGCACTTAAGTCTAAGGATACAAAAGGAAGTGTGAAAGGGAAAGCAGAGTCTACTCAGGGACCGATAAAAGAGGCAACATCTCAGCAGCAGAACCCAGAACCACCAGATAGTAACAAGGTAGATAAAGATAGTTCTGTTGATAGTTTTGATTACTTTGCTTGACCTCAGTCACAGGATATACATAATTTTTTTTTACAACCCCCCAAATGTTACTATACCAAAGGTTTTCAATAGCAAAGGTGGAACAAACCACAAGTGGCTGACTTACTGTAAAAAAACACAATCTCTGTTCTGTTGTTTGTTTGCCATTTTCTCCATTGAAAAGTGATGGCTCTTGCATAGAGGGAGGCATGAAAGACTGGGAACACATTCACCAAAAGATAGTAGAAAATGAAAGACGTAAGACAAAGAGATAGTGCAGATGCTTACTTTCTGATTATACAAAAGGCAGATGTTTTTTTTAAATCCTGTTGACTGGCAACCAAATGTCATTATGTGATAAGCAAAAGAATCATCAGGTTATGGAGCACTTAGTGGAGGTTGTTAAAGTCATAGGCGAATGTGGCCTACAGGGGACATAAAGAAGAGGCATCTTAGATAACCTTTCTGTTAATCATGGTAACCTCTTGGAGTTGATTCTACTTTTGAGTAGATATTTGTAGATAGACATTTGCCTCTAACAGCATGTTAATACTTGCATTGAAAACAGCAAAAAGCAGCATGAAACTGGTGTAAAAGGCCGAGCTGGACTGTGAGTCATCTACTGGACCTTAATATTAACATTGGCACATGTGTGGGCAACCTAACAGATGGTGTCACTAATATGCAGTCACAGTTTAGGGGGTTTTCTACACTCTTCTCTGAGCAATCCCCCAGTCAGGTTCATATTTGGTGTTACTCACATTTTTTGAATCTTGTACTAGCTGACACAACGGGTAATGTTGTGAAACGTGCATCTCTGTTTTCATTGCTTAATGATATAGCAGTTTTTTTAGAGTCATACTCTTAGAGGAGCATGGCTTTTTTCTGTTTTTGACTTTAGACACCATTGTAGATGACAAAAGCCACACAAAAGCCAAATGTGCGGGCCAAGGCAAAGGGATTCATATAAGGCCTTTTGGAGTATAAGACAGTGCTCACTGCTCAACTCTTCCTTCGCATTTTTGAGCTTACATCCCCCCTTTCAAAATACTCACAGACAAGGGAAACGGATATCATCACAGCTCAACGTCTGGTTGAGGGTACAGAGGAGGGTCTCAGGAACTGTGCTAGGGACTTTAAAGGAGTTAAGTGTGCAGCTGATGAGTTTGTGAAGTGGGCTAATGGAAAGTTGCGAGGAGGAAGAGTGTGAGCTTGTAGTGCAGGCTGCCCTTTCTAAAAGAAGGATCAGAAAAAAGAAAAAGATGCCAGGAAAGCTTTCAGAAGATGAGCAGCTAGCATCAGCTGAAACTGACTTCCAGGTAAAAGTACACATTGTCATTGTAGACACATTAACAGGCAGTATCCATAAGTGGTTAAGTAGGATAAGTAGCTAATGCAAAACTTTGCTCAGATTTTGCCTGTGTAGACCATAGAAACTTTGGTCATGTCTGATTGTCTGAAGTTTGACAACAGGGATAGAGTTGGCACATTACGTGGAGAACTGTACAGCCTTGCATCTCAGTGGGACAGACTAAAGATGTCCCCTCTGGAGGGCTACACTGTCAGGATAGCTACAAGGAAGTGATGAGGTTCCTTCCATGGAACAGTAGGATGTCTGTTCCTCCTGTAAAAACTGTGTCATTTGTGTTTATCTCATCCTCTTTCAGTACAGTCTTTTAACTGATGCCTACCATGTGATTGAATCGCCTACAAGTTGCTATTAAAGGTAGGGTCTCCGATGTTTGAAAGCCAATAGTGGGCTGGTGGCGCTGCTCTGTTGCGACCATGGCTATCTCATGCTGCTCTGTGTTTGTTTGTTGTTTGTTTGTTTGTTTAATGTACTTCGTTTTAGCGGTTTTTGATTATTGATTATTGTTTTTTACGTTATTGCGTTAGACATGGTGCTTGGATGCCACACGATGCTGTTTTTATTAAGAGACTTGTTGCTGATTTCGATGGTATGGATGATTACATGCAATGCTATGCAGGTGAATCAGGAGTTCGGGTCGGAGGCGGTCTTAAGCTATACCAGAGACCAACTTTTACTGTTCCGGCCAAGCCACACAATCACCCCCCAGTTACAGAGGGAACTTCAGGTGAGAGCATTGGCGGAAGGTCGTCGGTCACGGATATGGAAGAGGGGAAAGCGTGGTGGTGTGCGGCAGAGAGTACGGTGAAGAGCATTAAGACCACCACTTCCCTCAGTGCTTCTCTGTAACACCCTCTCACTGAGAAGTAAAGTCGAGGAGCTCAGAGTTAACACCAGAGTGTGATACGAGTATCGGGACTCATGCCTGCTTGTGTTCACCGAGACGTGGTAACGAGAGGACATGCCTGACTCGTTGGTTGCCCTCGAAGGCTTTTCTCTGGTACGGGCGAATAGGAACGACAACTCAGGCAAGACCAAGGGTGGAGGTATTTGTGTCTATATAAATTAAAAGTAGTGCTCGCAATTCTCTGTGAGAGAGCGGGTTTGTAATTCCGACATTGAACTATTATGCCTTAGTCCGAGGCCTTTTTATCTTCCACGTGAGTTTGGGAATATTTTATATACTGTTTATATTCCACCCAGTGGAAATGCTGCAAATGCAGCTAAACTTACAGCAGACTGTGTTCACAAACAACTACTGTACAACACACTCCTGAAGCATCCTGTTTTATTTTAGGAGATTTTAACCATTGTGCCCTTGAAGCTGTGTTGCCTGGATTTTATCAATATGTGGACTGTAACACTAAAGGCAAAAACATCTTGGACAAATGTTATGGAAATGTTAAGAATGCTTATATAGCTAAGGTTAAACCACCGTTGGGCTCCTCTGATCATAATGCTGTCCATTTAATCCCTACATATAAGTCTCTGCTTAAAAGCAGCAAACCACAAACTAAGACTGTGTACATGTGGAATAATGATGGAATTGAAACTTTAAAGGGATGCTTCTCCTGTACCAGTTGGGACATCTTTCAAAGTTTGGATTTGGAGGAGGCTGCAGAGACTATCACAGACTATATACATTTCTGTAAAGATAATGTGTTAGAACAAAAAACAATAACTATATACCCAAACAATAAATCCTATATTTCTAAGGAAATTAGAGAGTGTATAGTATGAAAGAGAAGGGCATTCAGGAGAGGGGACTTGGTAGCTATGAAAGATGTACAGAAGGAACTTAACCATAAACTAAGTGCAGCTAGGAGGAAGGAGAGAGAGAAATTTGAAGGGCACTGTTCGAATAGGAACAGTAGGAAAATATGGGATTCTATGAAGATTATGACAAATATGGCTCCAGCAAAAAGGTCAAGCAATGTCATGGATGAGAGTGTAAAGGCAAATGAGTTGAACACTTTTTATTGTAGGTTTGAAGGGAAAGATTTTACACAGGAACAGGAAAATGCACTGGAAGTTTTATCTGGACTGGACTCTTCTAAAATAATTATTGATCAGCATACAATGGAGAGACTATTTTCACATGTTTGTTCCAGCAAGGCTGCTGGGCCAGATGGTATCTCTGGGCGGCTACTGCAATCATGTAGTAAAGAACTAGCAGAAGCCTGGTGTCCCATCTACCAGAAGTCTGTTGACACACACACAGTCCCCTCAATTTGGAAGAGTTCTGTTATTATTCCTGTCCCTAAAAAGGCTAGTTGTAAGGAGAATAATGATTATGGTCCAATTGCATTGACCTCGATAGTGGTTTGGAGTGGAAGTGTTTGGAGAAAATTATGATTAATCATGTAAAAACTGAGGTTAGCAGTGTTTTAGATCCATTTCAATTTGTATATAGAAGTAATAGAAGTACTGATGATGCTGCTATAACCATCACACATTTAATAAATAGACATCTAGAGAATACTAGCTCATATGCACGTCTTGTGTTCTTAGATTTTAGTTCAGCTTTCAACGTGCTGCAGCCGCATATTTTAACTAAGTGGTTAATGAATCTTCAAGTCCACCCTCTTATTATTAAATGGTATCACTCCTTTTTAACCAACCGTAGGCAGCAGGTTAGTGTTAATGGAACACTCTCTGAAGTTAGAACTCTGAGTACTGGAGCCCCTCATGGTTGTGTTAGTTCACCGGTGTTGTTCACTCTGTATACGGATGAGTGCAGAAGGTGCTACCTCAATAATTATATTATTAAATTCTCAGATGATACTGCAATCTTGGGGTTATTAAAAAAGGATGGAACCTGACAGAATATTTTTCAGAGATTAGAGGATTTGAGAACTGGTGTGAAAACATCCACCTAGCTCTAAATGTAGGTAAGACAAAGGAAATGGTGTTTGATCCTAGAGGAGTGGGTGATCACAGGCCACTGAGCATCCACAATGAAAATGTAGTACAGGTCTCATCATACAAATACCTTGGTGTCTTTTTTGATGACTCACTAACATGGCAGATACATGTGGATAATCTTTGTAGTAAGATTCAACAAAGATTGCATTTTTTATGTCGTCTGAGAGTCCATGGGGTTGATCAAAAATTTATGGTAATCTTTTACCAGGCAGTAATTGAGAGTTTAATCAGATACTGTATCTCAGTATGGTTTGGGAATTTATCTGTGCAATCGAGATCAAAGCTGATACGAATGATTAGGGATGAGCGAGTACAGCATTATCTGTATCCATATCCGTACTCGGAGTGGGTGGGGCCTAACCCGGAAGTAGGCAGGGCTTGTCTTGAAATGGGCGGGGCATTAACCGGTAATAATTAATTTGTAATATTTATAACACTAGCTTACTACCTTTATGTTTTTATGAAATACAGCAAAAACGTGTCAGACACTCGGTGTCTGGCTACTGGTTAGAGACAGCTGAAGGTTTAAAAAAGAAAAAAAATGTCCGACAGGCAGAGACGCAATGCGAGTCACATTCTACCAAGCAAGCACCAGGTCTGAATGAACCCACGTTTACCAGAACTCTACTGGTTAGTAAGTACGTATTATTAACGTTACAACCCGAAGTAAAAAGCTGAAGAAACCCTAAACGTTAACGGAAAAGACCCGCAAACCCGAGTGACTGAGGGAGAGACAGAGAGCTGTTGTGTGTGTGACTGTGAGTGAGCAGAGTGAGACACAGCAACACAACACATCTGTATGTGTGTAGGGGAGGGGCGCTGTGACTAGCCTATCACAGAACGCTGACGCTATCAGCTACCCAATGATGATTTTCATTCAATCCGAGCACAGATATTGACTCGTATTACTCGTATAATACTCGTACTCGGCAGAAGTGCTTTATCTGTACCGGATACTCGTTTCAGCCAAATATCCGGCTCATCTCTACGAATGATACATACTGCTTGGAAAATTATAGGAGTGAAAGAATTGACACCATTGCAAACTATGTACGAACATGCCACTGTAAGACACGCTGAGAGGATTGTCTGTGATTTTTCCCATGTTTTGAATATGGAGTATGAGTTGTTGCCTTCCGGCAGGAGTTTCAGAGTTCCTTCGCTGCAGATTAAATAGATTTAAAAACTCTTTTATCCCAGTGTCGGTGAAGTTGTTAAATAGGGGAAGGACATAATTGCAATTTTATGTATTCAATATCTTGTGAATTGTATCTGTCTAATGTGTGTACTGTATGATTGCAGCATGGGTGATGGCCCAAGACAAATTTCCCTACTGGGGACAATAAAAGTTTACCTTACCTTTACCTTACCTTACCTTATTACTTTGGGGAAAAGTATCAATGATGGTTTATCAGTTTACACAGGGGAACTGTTGGCAATACAATAAACACTACACTCAATAGAGGATGCACAGCAATGTAAGCCAGTTGTTTCCTCAGACTCAGTTCATCATTAACCAGTTTACAGAACAGTTATTCAGATAGTAAAACAGATTTAGGAATAGAAATCCAACAATCAATATATAGAATTCATTTATCGGACTAAGTGTAGCATTCGTGTGGGTACCATGGCATATTGGGATAGAGTGAAACAAACAAGGTAGGAAAAGAACCCAAAAACAAACAACACTGATATGACAATAAATATTAGTAGAGCAGAAGCCAAGAGTATAATTAACAGAGACTGAAGGAAAGATCGCAAAAGCAATGAGAGGAAATTAGAAAAGGGCAATGGTTTTATCAAATTGAAGGATGTACCAGTTCTGTAAAATTAGAAAAGGGGGACATCTGGAAGATTTGAAATAAATACAGGGATTAGACAGGGATGTCCGATCTCTCCCTTTTTATTTTCATTAGCAACACAAATGTAGCCCTCTCACTGATTAACTGGCTCAAATCTGTCTAGGGATATAACTTTATACATGAGAGGCACATCTAAATTTAGCGAAGGTGTGATATGTGTATTACCAAAGTTACTCAAACTGCTGTATTTAACCTCGGGCTTCAGACTTCAGTGTTCCTTTAATTGTTCTCCTCTATCAATCACAATAATTAATGATAACCAATAATAATAATGAGGGTATTTGTACCACACTTCAAAAACGTATGTAAAGTCACATAACAGTCCAATCTCTTTCTTTAAACAAGACAACACAGAAGATTAAATTGTAGAAACAATAAACAAACATTTATTCTCTCAAACAAGTGTAAATAAAACAAACCAAAATCACCCAAATGTAATGTTACCCAGCTGGGATTTTAAATGTCTCGGTGGTGCACTTCGTTGGAGCTCAGGTGAACGTATGAACACTTTATGCTGTAGTACTCACGCAATCCAACGAAACAGGGAAACTCAAAAGTGAGACATCCACCATTCAACGATGTAAACAAGGCCAAGATGCAGTAGAAGTCTTCACGTGGTCTCCGGTCTCTCCTGCCGATTCGCGTAGCCTTAGTTTCTCCGGTTCTCACTCACTGTACACGACTATCCGCGTTGCAAACCGTTAAGCACTGAGATGAAGAGAACTTGCGGTATCCTTTGTCTCTCACAAAGTCTCTTATCTGCTAGGTGTTCTTTTTTTTTCCCGTCTGCAAACTCGGTTTTCGCGCTTTACCGTGTGATTTTCCCCGGACCGTGCGATTCGCGCAGGTATATCCGCCACCTCGTGTCGTCCGACTCCCTCACACTCCACTTCCTTCTTCCTTCGCACTCTGCCCTCTGACCTCCCGAGGTCAGTGAGAAAACTACCTCATTGGTTAACACAACAACACACATCTTTCTTTATAACAACATTTTCTTAGTTATTTCCTGTTTGAAAGTAATACTTTTTTAAACTATTTATTGCAAAAGAAAAAAACTAACTAAATAATTATTAGGCCCTAATTTAAGCAGGGCTCTACACTCTCCCCCCACCACAATTCGTTATGTCCCCATAACGAGGTCAAGGAATAGTGAAACAAAACTGATACATGTCACATTACTAACATAACACACTGTAACATTAGTATACTTTCATGTTAACATTTTTTCAAAAAAATTAAAAAAAACCCAGGCACAAAATATGCATAAAATAGGTATATTGTCACTAGAGAACTATGTCCGCAGTTAATGACCTGACCACATTTAAGAAAGTACAGTTTGTTTAACCGGACAAGTTTTTCTACATGAAGGCATATTCATCCACAAAAATACCGTAGATCAGTATCTAACAGGACTTGAAGCTTTTACTTTAGCAATGTTAGGCTCAAAGTTTGGCTCCCCAAGAGTATCATAAGTAAAACGCTTAGGAACTGTTCTTATCCTCTCCGACCTTCTATTCTCTTCGTTTACCTCAATAGAAACCCTTGGATTTGTTATACTTATTTGCTCATCTGAGAGCTTTTGTACATCATCAACATCGTCATCCTTACTGGTATCTGAAACTTCATCTACATTCTGCAAATCATCAGTAGGTTTCTCAGGTAATGGATCAGACTCTATAGATGCATCAGCAATTTCAACCATCTCATCAGACAGCTCAACACTCTCATGCACATTAACATCTGTCTGACAAAGTTCTTTCTCAGGGACCAGAGAAGGTTCTTCAGGCATATGAACCGGAGTTTCGTAGACATAGTCATCACTATCTGAATCAGAACTCTGAAAATCTCTGCTCTGCTCTTCCTGTCTCTTAAGAGCACTACCAGCCTCAGGTCTCAAGTTCTTAATTTGCTCTGTCTGCCTTCTTTTTCTCAAAACCCTTCTTTTGGGCTCCTGAACAACGTCAGCAGTACGCTGCTGTCTCAGCTTTTGACCGATAGGAAGAAGATGATTTCGATGGAGAATCTTAACCGCCCCATCACCAACTTCAGGCTTCAACCGAAACACGGGTAGGTTTGGCATCTGACTTTGAACAATGTATGGCACAGAACCCCATCTATCTGCCAATTTATGCTTTCCTTGCAGACCCAAATTCCTAATTAGAACTCGATCACCTGGAGTGAGATGTGAGTAATGAATTCTCTGGTCATACCTCCTCTTATTCCCATCATTCTTTTTTCCAGCAGCGGTCTCAGCCAATTGAAAGGCAGCTTTTAATTCTCTCTGCATGTTCTTTACATACCGCTGGTAAGACTTAATGGAGGTACCATCACTCGATACACCAAAATTTAGATCAACGGGCAATCTGGCTTCCCGTCCGAACATTAGGAAGTATGGAGAGAAACCTGTGGCTTCATTCTGGCTGCAGTTATAAACATGCACGAGATGGGAAATGTGTCGGCTCCAATGTTGCTTTTGTTTCGGGTCTAAGGTCCCCAACATGTCCAGCAGTGTCCGATTAAACCACTCTGGTTGTGGGTCTCCCTGGGGATGATATGGAGTCATTCTTGACTTCTCCACCCCCAACATATCTAACAACTCATGGATGAGCCTACTCTCAAAATCTCTTCCTTGATCTGAGTGCATGCGTCTTGGCAGACCATAGTGAATGAAGTACTTTTCCCACAGTACCTTAGCCACAGTGGACGCCTTCTGGTTCTTGGTGGGAAAAGCCTGCGCATATCTGGTGTAATGATCAGTTATGACGAGAACATTACAGGTGTTACTGGAGTCAGGCTCAAGAGATAGAAAATCCATACACACCAAGTCCATTGGGCCACTGCTAGTCATGTGTGATAATGGTGCGACTGTTTTAGGCAATGTCTTTCTCTGGACACACCGAGCACATGTCTGACAATACTGCTCCACGTCGGCCTTCATCCGAGGCCAATAAAACCTCTCTCTAACGAACCCATAGGTTTTATCAAACCCTAAGTGCCCAGAGTCATCATGCAATGACTTAAGAACGGTCACTCGAAATTTCTGCGGCAGAAGCAGCTGTTTTCGTCTGGGTTTATTTGGAACCTGGGTGCAACGAAACATCACCCCATCCTCCATCTCTAACCTTTCCCATTCTCTCATGACAAGGGGAATGTCCTTATGGATGCTCTTATTTACCCTGCCTGGATCTCTCTCCTTAAATGCCTTCCACACTTCACCAAAACAGGAATCATCCTGCTGAGAGCATGACAGATCAGAAGAACTCATCCTAGGAGTAAAAGCAAGGTCTAAGGTAGCTAGATTACAGTAAGCTACAGGGACGGATTTTGGAGACCCACCCAAGGAAGTAACAACCCGGCTACAGCTCCCGCAATTTCCAGAATTACCAAACACTTGAAGGTTGCACATCCCTTTTACACCAGAGGATGAGATGTTTGCCCATCTATCCTCTTCTTCCACTCTTGGGTGAGGACGACGAGACAATGCATCCGCATCTATGTTTTGGTTACCCGGCCTATATTTCAGACTGAAATCATAGGACGACAAAGCTGCTAACCACCTATGCCCTGCAGCGTCTAGTTTGGCAGTGGTCAACACCTATGTTAATGGATTATTATCAGTCTGTACCTCAAACTTTGCCCCATAGAGATAATCATGTAGTTTGTCAACAACAGCCCATTTTAGAGACAAAAATTCAAGTTTGTGCACAGGATAGTTCTTTTCTGATGGTGTAAGGCTTCTGCTGATAAATGCTACAGGACGCAGTCCCTGACCCTGATCTTGATACAACACCCCTCCTAAACCATCACAACATGCGTCTACATGTAACACATATGGTAGCTTGGGGTCTGCAAATGCCAACACAGGAGCTTGTGTGAGCCTTTCCTTCAACTCCCTGAATGCAGCTTCACAACTTTCATTCCACCTATTACCAAAGGGATCTGATGCTTTGTAAAATACCTTGTCAGGATTTTCTGTTCTACCCCTTTTTTAGGTTTTTGTTTGGTAAACAACCCTGCAGCAACTGGTTCAACGGGTGAGATACCTTAGAATAGTCCTTTACAAATCTTCTGTAATAACCACTGAACCCTAAGAAAGAGCGAAGCTCAGAAACATTCTGTGGTCTAGGCCAAGACTTTACTGCCTCTATCTTAGAGGGATCAGTTGACACCCCTTCCTGAGAGACAATGTGACCAACGTAAGTAACAGAAGGCTGACAGAAGATACACTTATCTAATGACAATTTGAGTCCTTCACTTTTCAAACGGTCCAGCACCTTGAGAAGTCGTTGCTCATGTTCCTCCAGGGTCTTTCCAAAAATGATGATGTCATCCAAATATACCAACACTTCCAACAGGTTCATATCAGCAACCGTCTTTTCCATGACCCTTTGAAAGGTCGCAGGAGCCCCGGAAATGCCCTGAGGCATCCTCTCAAATTGGTAGAACCCCACTGGACAAATAAAAGCTGTCTTTTCTTTGTCAGCTTCACACAGTGGAATCTGATAATACCCACTTCTGAGATCTAATACACTGAACCACTGACTTCCATTCAGACAGGCCAGAGCATCTTCAATTCTGGGGACTGTGTATTGATCTGGGATGGTGCGACGATTCAGGGTTCTGTAGTCCACGCACATCCTTATCTGCCCGTTCTTTTTCCTAACTACCACAATTGGCGAGGCGTAAGGACTGCGGGACTCAGAGATAATACCAGCATCCTTTAACTTCTCCAAGTGTTGTCTGACATCCTCAATGTCAGCTGGAGCGAGTCGTCTTGATCTTTCACGAAAAGGTCTCTCATCATTAACCCTAATGTTGTGTTGGGTGCTTTTCGAACAACCTACATCAAACTCACTACAGGAGAAAACATCTTTCCTTTTTAGCATCTCTTTAGTCAGCTTTCTTTTCCACTCCTCCGGTACCGGGGAATCACCAAATTCAAAGGAGTCCAAGGTCAACCCTGTTTCAGTGCTACTTCCTTTAGATGGAGAAACAGAACGCACAACATCAACCGGAAACACATTAGCAATGCGCATACCTCGTTTCAAAGTGATAGGGCGAGTGGAGACGTTTCTGACTGTGACCCCAATTCTTTTGGAGTGTGCAGCCGTAGCAGGTTGCACTTCTGCCCTTACCAGTAGCTCTTCTGGAAACCAGAACTCTTCGGGCTGATCCACCAAGACTGTTTTAGCAGCAAGTTCTCCTGGATATCTTAAGATTCCCCTAATTCGCCTACTTTCCCCTGGACAGATTTTCACAGGCTTAAACCCCGGAAACCACACAGTACCTTGACTGTCGTCAACTTTAACATCAGCACTGGCAATGACCCGTTCATATGCATTTTTGATTTCTGGATGTACTGTCAAGGTATGAAGAAAATCATTCCCCATTTTCTCCTTACATGCCTCGACAAGTCTTTTCACCACAGATGTGTTTGTTCCCACCAAAATATTAACTTCACCTCTCACGGCGGGATCAGGACAAACCAACACGAGCGCATCAATGGTTTCAACCACTCCAGCTACAGACCCTGGAAATTCAAGCCTTAGCGACACACAGCCATCATATGGATACTGCTGGGAACTTAAACCCCATATTTCCAAATTCTCAATTGGTGTTAAGGGCAAATGCTTAAGATACTTGTTATAAAAGGATCTGTATAGAAGAGTGACTTGTGAACCACTGTCAAGCAAGGCTCTGGCATAAACTCCTTCTATCTGAATGGGAAGGATCGAGCTAGGACCAACTAGCCCTGCTGGGAGAACAGCCTTTCCTATTGTTACTTGTTTGCACTTGTTGGAACGTGTCTTACCCGGAGCATCAGCCCGTTCCTCTACCGAGCCCCAGGGAAGTTTCCCGACTGCCGTTTGAGTTTTATGAGCCGTTCATTCACTTTTCTCAAATTTTCCTCATTCACACAATCCCGCTTTAGGTGACCTTCTTCACCACACCTATAGCAGAAATAGCTTATGCTACCCCTGGCTCTGTTGGTTGATCGTCTCTCACCAGTTGCTAAGCTATGACTTTCAGAAGACCCATGAGTTACAGTTTCAGTTGTTGCAGTCAATAGACGAGACATCTCACTCTTTAACCCCCTAACTTCCTTCTTTAGTCTCTCAACCTCAGACTCAGTAGGATTTGTTTTAACAGAGGTCTCACTCTTGACAGAGGATGCAGCAGACAAAGCAACATTGGCCTGAACTGAGGTTCTGCTGTGCATCATATTCTCTTCCTCTCGGACCTCTTTCAAAAGATCTGTGAAAGAAAGTGGGTTACATAGTTTGTGTGTCATCCTGAACCGTAAAGCTACCATGTCAGTTGGAAGTGCTCCTCTGATTACCTGCTGCATACGAAGCTGATTCATTTCAGAGAGATTAATGCCTCTTTTGCGTAACACACTGTGCAGCAATTTATCCAACCTCAATATGTATGCTGAGAGTTTTTCACCCTCGTTCTGAAAAGTACTCCTAAACCTCACCATCAGATCTGCAGCACTTTCTGTGGTACCAAATGCTATCTCTAATGCACTGAGATAATCACCAGAGGAAGCTGTTGGATTCGCAACCTTTTCAAACCTCACTATATCGGCTGCAGGACCCCTAAGACACTCAACAAGTCTTTGTTTCTTAATGTTGTCAGAACACTGCCACTCTTCAAGAATGTGAGTGGTCTGTTCAGCCCATGCTTCATACTCATCCTCACCACTGGGTGTAGGTGTCTCCCCAGAAAATGTACGCAGTTTCCTATAGCTTGGACCCTCAGCAGGTGTAGCCACATTACACTTCTGAACCAAGGAGTTAATGGCACCAACAAGCTCAGTGCTCAGGCTAAGTGAAGGAGAAACCATACTCTGAACATCAGCTAAAGATTTACCCTCTTTCTCTAGGAATGAGAACAGTTTAGAATGAAACTCATCCCCCCTATTTTGTTCAGGTGTTTGAGTTGTGACATTTACGATCTGGGTATACCAGGTACCTACATCAGATCCTCCAATTTCAGCAGGAATAGGTATCTCAGAAACTTTCCTAGCAGTTTCAATTAAAGCAAAATGCCGCTGTTCACCCGGATCAGAACGACGACCACGCACCTTGCATTTACCCATACCTGGAACTTTATCAAGCACATTGTACACTATCATATCTTCACAATCCGAAGGTACGTTGCTCAAAATAAGTGCGTTCTCAAGCTGAACATCTGTTTCACTACACCATGCAATGACTTTATTTACCTCCATGTTGCTCATCTGTGCCTTTATATAGTATTTAGATGAATAATAACTCCTTAGCCTTAAATGTCTTAACCATCTAAATCAACAAAAGAAGATTCCATGCATCAAACAACCTGTGACTTTACAGGATCTGCCCTCCAAATAATATACCAAGCTAGAAGAGAAATAAAAAAAACAGTGATCTGAATCCCGGACGAGCCCCCACAAATGTAGCCCTCTCACTGATTAACTGGCTCTAATCTGCCTAGGGATATAATTTATACGTGAGAGGCACATCTAAATTTAGCGAAGGTGTGATATGTGTATTACCAAAGTTACTCAAACTGCTGTATTTAACCTCGGGCTTCAGACTTCAGTGTTCCTTTAATTGTTCTCCTCTATCAATCACAATAATTAATGATAACCAATAATAATAATGAGGGTATTTGTACCACACTTCAAAAACGTATGTAAAGTCACATAACAGTCCAATCTCTTTCTTTAAACAAGACAACACAGAAGATTAAATTGTAGAAACAATAAACAAACATTTATTCTCTCAAACAAGTGTAAATAAAACAAACCAAAATCCCCCAAATGTAATGTTACCCAGCTGGGATTTTAAATGTCTCGGTGGTGCACTTCGTTGGAGCTCAGGTGAACGTATGAACACTTTATGCTGTAGTACTCACGCAATCCAACGAAACAGGGAAACTCAAAAGTGAGACATCCACCATTCAACGATGTAAACAAGGCCAAGATGCAGTAGAAGTCTCCACGTGGTCTCCGGTCTCTCCTGCCGATTCGCGTAGCCTTAGTTTCTCCGGTTCTCACTCACTGTACACGACTATCCGCGTTGCAACCCGTTAAGCACTGAGATGAAGAGAACTTGCGGTATCCTTTGTCTCTCACAAAGTCTCTTATCTGCTAGGTGTCCTTTTTTTCCGTCTGCAAACTCGGTTTTCGCGCTTTACCGTGTGATTTTCCCCGGACCGTGCGATTCGCGCAGGTATATCCGCCACCTCGTGTCGTCCGTCTCCCTCACACTCCACTTCCTTCTTCCCCCGCACTCCGCCCTCTGACCTCCCGAGGTCAGTGAGAAAACTACCTCATTGGTTAACACAACAACAGACATCTTTCTTTATAACAACATTGT
>NC_083479.1:7178806-7246306 GCF_030014155.1 Tachysurus vachellii
CAAGCCCCGCCCACTTCTGGGTTAGGCCCCACCCACTCCGAGTCAGAACCAGAATCAGAATCTTTGCCTTACAAGTCAGCACAGAATTGGGTTTTTGGACTGTTGGGGGCGCTAGAGGGCTTTTTTTTTTTTTAAAAAAATGGCTGTTTTTAGTGATTTTTCCGTTATAGCGCCACGAAGTGGCCAATCGCCACGATTTTTGAACTGTGACCTCAGTTTGACCTCTTTCACATGTGTCCCAAGTTTGGTGTTGATAGCTCATTTAATTCTTGAGTTATTGACATTTTAGTAAAACTGGCTCCTCACAGTCCAAACTTTTTGGGGCCCCTTAAGGACCCTGAATCAAAATTTTGACTTTTTTTCGAAAATTATTGTCATTGAGACTCCAGAGAATATTACTGCACTGGATTGGTCTTGATCAGGCGAAAAACCTAGGACTAGTTAGCAAAAGTAGGTTTCGGATAAAATGCGCGATAGCGAAAAAATTTAATGGCGGAAATGAAATTGGAGATATACGTTTTAAGTTTTTTAAGTCATGAGCCAAGGATTCCAATGATATAAAGCACTCGAGATTTGGACATAGGGGTTTTAGGGGTTTAGGGGTTATGGGGACAAACACGGACAAACACTGATCCAAATTGTCCGATTCCGCTGAGATTTTGGCCCTGAGTAACTGTGACCAGTACTACCATCTGACCAAGTTTGAGCTCTCTAGGCCTTACGGTTTGGGCTGCACGACCGTTTCTAGGGCGGAATAATAATAATAATAATAATAATAATAATAATAATAATAATAATAATAATAGTAATAAAAATCCTAACAAAAACAATAGGTTTCCAGCGCTTCGCGCTTGAACCCTAATAATAATAAAAATCCTAACAAAAACAATAGGTTTCCAGCACTTCGCGCTTGAACCCTAATAATAATAATAATAATAAAAAAAATCTGAGCAAATACAATAGTGTTCCAGCGCTTCGTGCTTGAACCCTAATAATAATAATAATAATAATAATAATAATAATAATAATAATAATAATAAAAATCCTAACAAAAACAATAGGTTTCCAGCGCTTCACGCTTGAACCCTAATAATAATAATAATAATAATAATAATAATAATAATAATAATAATAATAATAAAAATCCTAACAAAAACAATAGGTTTCCAGCGCTTCGCGCTTGAACCCTAATAATAAAAATCCTAACAAAAACAATAGGTTTCCAGCGCTTCGCGCTTGAACCCTAAAAATCTGAGCAAATACAATAGTGTTCCAGAACTCCGCGCTTGAACTCTAATAATAATAATAATAATAATAATAATAATAATAATAATAAGTAGAAGAAGAAGAAGAAGAAGAAGAAGAAGAAGAAGAAAACTAACGATAACAATAGGTGTCTACGCCCCTTCGGGGCTTGACCCCTAATAAGAAAACTAATGATAACAATAGGTGTCTACGCCCCTTCGGGGCTTGACCCCTAATAATGCAATACATTTATACTTAGATGTGTTAGAGAATGGATACACACTATAACAGCACAGTCCACACTGGTGGATTAGATATCTGTTTTCTTTATGAAATGTTTGAATTATTGAAGACACAGTTGATCTCCCAATATTAGGCTGTACCCTCTGACCCGCCTCAGCCATTGTGAGGCCATGATTGACAATATGGTCCACAATAGTGGCTCTAATTTCATTTGAAATGTGTCTATGTCTCTGGCCTCGTCGTCCTCTTCCTCTATTTTGCCTCCTTACCCTTCCAGCATGCATCCTTATTCTTGGCTCTCGACCATGTAAGTTTCCTAGTTATTCATCCATTTTCAATAATTGTAAATCTGTGTTTTGCTCTTATTACATACACTCGCCAATTTAAAGGTTCACGAGATTCAAGAGAACTAGTTGATTACTGGTAGATCTGAAGGTGTACACGCCCCTTCATTAGTGACATTCAAGGTTCATCTGCACAATCCATCAATTCAAGACACATTTACAAGAAAATAAATCTTATATGAGATTTATATATCCTTCTTGGTCTTCAAATTCCCAGTTTGGAGAACTGAGTTCTAAGAGGCCTCACACATTGACTAAACTCAGTTCGTTAGTTGAGACTCAAAGTCAAAATGTGTATTGTCGGGGTACCTGAAAGTCAATATACAGACAGCAAACACAAAATCTTACCTATTTAATAATAACTGAAGCACATTAGGTCCAGGATTATCAGACATGAGAAGCCATGTGTAATCATTTTTTGTTGCCTGCTTGCAGTGTAAACAGTTCCTCCTCATCATCCTTGATGTTTTGCCTATAGAATGATTCAACGTTCTTTAAATTCCTCAAAGATGGAATAATGCTTTGTAATGAGCAAAGTAATGTGCTAATTAAGCAACGTGGTGTTAATTTAATGCATGGCGAAGATGCATTAAGTGAACCATTAATGGCTAACAGGGCAGTTGGATAAAAATATAAAGGCAGATAAATATAACTTTAATTTTAAACTTTGTAATTTCTAAATGTCTATATTTCTGTAAAGCTGTAAATGTCCATTGTTAAAAACACTATACAAATAAAATAAAATTGAATTGAATATCTCCATCTATTATGCAAAGTCTATATTGTAAATATTGCTGAATTCCATGCAACTAACATCCCAATAAAATGTACAGCAGGTATTTATTCTCTGACAAATAAGCAGTATAAATGAAATTAAAGAAAATGTTTGTTATTTATTTATTTACACAAAAATAATTGTTAGTGTTTGTTTACATATATTTTTAATTACATTGATCAAAAAATTAATTAAAAAAACAGCTTTGTTATATCAGGAATTACATCATTCCCCTCTTCTTCGCTCCGTTTCTATCTATCTACATCCATTTATCTCTCTAATGCTCTCAAGCAGTTATGATTAAATGATTGTTTAATTGCAACAAATTACAAAGGGAATAATAAGAGCCCAAATGAATGCAGACTGGTAAAAACTCACACAATTTATTTTGGGATTTTAACATGCCAATGTACTGAACATCTGAATATATAATGATTATATAATGATAATAGAAATTATTAAAATAAAATTGAGCTAAAATAACACAAGGCTGTTTTTCACTAACATTTTTATACTGATAATTATCTAGATTACACAATATTATCCTACTATTATCCTATTAACCTCCTAATGTTTTTTTTACTCTCCCTCTCAGACAATGCAATCTACCTGCTCTCCCAGTGAACCAGTAATCAAGCTCTGTGGCCATTGATGGCCACTAGATGGGGCCTTTAATATGTTTAATATATTTATATACTTTTTTTTATTTGATAATTTATAACAAATCTACCACACCACACCTTGATGACTGAGGATCATCACAGACACATTTTGTGACAAACTCACACTTGATTTTGGAAGAGCAATAATGTTACAAATTAAATCACATATGTATTTGTATATGTATGTCTACATATGTGCCTTTTGATCACTGTATAAATATGGAAGCAGGCTACCCCCATACCCCAGAAACTATGTTCATGTGTCTTTGAAATATTATTTACTTTGATTTTCACCCTATACTACAGTGCACATATAGAATGCCGGATGTCACTGCATTCATTACTGTAGGGACTTTCCAGCAGAAGACTCTCCTTTCTTGTGATTTGCAAGCGGTTTGATTTCTGCTTGTAACTCCTCCACTGAATTGCCTATAAAATAGAAAAGAAATAAAGCAGAAAAATTTTAGTAGTCAATAGTATTACTCCTCTGTATTCTTTAATATTAATTATGAAAAATGTTTTACTATGGAAGTCATAAGAGGCCATGCATTATCATATTTTTTCTTTCTTGTTGACAAAAAAGTTGACTTAAGAATCCCCTCCTCTATTCCCACAATAAACAATCAATTTTACTGTGGAATTTTAAAATATTTTTATTCAAAGTTACAATGTCTGTAATCCATTATAAATTATACAAATTTATTTTGTATAAAAATATAATAAAATACTTGATTAATCTATATTTTAAGCATAGGGTAGGCCATCCTGGAGTGACGTGAGTCAGTTTGATCAACAATGTGAATTTTTCATTTTATAATGGATTAAAAAATGCTTCCTTGGATAATTATATTACCAGATATGGTGACTTTGATGAGGAATTATGGAAGAATTCACTTTCTGGATAAATTATATTACAGACATAGTAACTTTGAAGAGGAATATCTTAATTTTACAGGAAAATGATTTCATCTTTTTTGTGAATTGTATGTGTACTCGGAATTGTTTTGTACTCGTTTTGCGGCTAGTTTCATAAACAGTAGGGTTGCTTTATCGTCTTGGACGATAAAGATACAGACATCACAGCTTGTCGGACACTGATGCCTTGTTACTGCACTTTTGTTGCCTCTAGAACATGTTCTTATGCAGAGATCATGAGAAAATCCGTAATCACAATGAAATTTAATGCATAGCCTCTTTGGACTTCCATATTATACAGCAAAGTTCAGTTAAAAATACAAACACTCAAAGTTTAGCTTCATTTAAATTTCATTTAACATAATTTGTAAAGTGGCAAGTGTTTTGATACCCTCATGCATAGTCTGCATCTCTGCGTCCTGTTGGTTGTGGTCTTGCCAAGAATCTTTAGACTTACCTGCACATGAACAGATGAGAACCTCATTGACATACACACACATATACATTATACATATACTGTATATATACATATATATACACATTATATATATATATATATATATATATATATATATATATATATATATATATATATATATACACACACATACATGTATGTATATATATATATATATACACACACATACATATACACATATATATACATATATATATATATATATTTATACGTATATATATACACATACTGTATATGTATGTATATGTATGTATACTGTATAAATTATAGAGAAAAAATTCTGATCCACTGCTGATTTTGTATGTTTGCCCACCGACAAAGAGATGATCAGTCAATAATTTTAATGGTAGGAGGACAGAATAACAAAAAAACAAATCCACTTCAACGCATTTCAAATACGTTATGAATAGATTTGCATTTAATTATTTATTTAAAGTTTATATTTGACCCTTTCACATAACATGACTTAGGTGGCAAAACCCTTGTTGCCATTCACTGAGGTCAGATGTTTCTTGTAGTTGGCCACCAGGTTTGCACACATCTCATTTTTGTCCCACTTCTCTTTGCAGATCTTCTCCATGTCATTAAGGTTTCAAGGCTGACATTCAAACCTTCAGCTCCCTCCACATATTTTCTATGGGATTAAGGTCAGGAAATTAATGTCAGGCCAGAACCTTAATTAAGGACCTTAATGTTCTTCTTCTTGACCCACTCATTTGTTGCCTTGTCCGTATGTTTTGGGTCATGTTGATATACAGATTCACAACCCATTTTTAATGACATGGCTGAGAAAAGGAGGTTTTCTTGATGCTGTGAAGTTGTGCTGTCCCTTTAGCAGAAGAACACCCACAAAGCATAATGTTTCCACCTTCATGTTTGACGGTGGGGATAGTGTTCTTGGGGTCATAGGCAGCTTTCCTCCTCCTCCACACACACCAAGTTGATGGCAAATGTCTTGATTTTGGTCTCATCTGACCACAAAACTTTCACCCAGTTCTCATTTGCAAATAATCGCACCAACTTTTGTCAACGTCTCGTTAAGCTGTTGGCGATGGCCTTGTAGCCCATTCCAGTCTTGTGCAGGAATCTTTGGACAGCTATTTGGCCTTGGCCGAGAGTATAGAGTTTGGAATCTGATTGAATGATTGCTTCTGTGGACAGGTGTCTTTTAAACAGTTAATGAGATGAGATTAGGAGTATTATATAAAATTATAGACTGATCAATTCTTTGTCAGTGGGCAAAAGTACAAAATCAACATTCAATTTTTTTCCATCACTATATGTAAATATATATATATACACACTACAATGTGTGTGTATACTAGAACTGCTCTAAAATTACATCATTCAGTAATTGTGAAAACACACAAATCTAGCAAATATTTGATATATGACAACATGATTGATAGAACTTCTCTTTTACCTTTGTATTTTCTGTAGATGTAGAAAATCACACAAAGGAGAATCAGTGCCGCTACTGTAATGGCTACTGTGATAGCCACCATCCAAAGTTTGGACCCACTATTACCTATAGAGAAAAACTTTTGATGATTTAACACGTAGAACATGCTGAAAAGCTAATAGTTAAATAAAACATACTTTAGTCCTGGTTGATTATATTAAATATGTTGGCTTGACTAACTCAACATTCTGTTATGCTGTTTGAACCTATTATATTGACAAAGCCAGTGCACTGTTATTTAGGCAGTAATTATTAAGACATTTAATGCTATTTAAGCTTAATAATGGCGTTCGGTTCATGAATGAATCTGTGTTTCTTGCATCAATCATCATAGTGTATTGCATTTGCACCCTCTGTGCAGGTTGGTGTAGTAGATCCTGCTTAGGACAAAGACCAGATTTTTATCGCTGTGAGCAATTAACATTTTGGGTTGTATCAACAGGGAAGCAGATATCCTGGTAAGGCAGGGGCTGAGGCCCGGGGAATGTCAGCTCCACCCTTAGGTGGTGGAGTGCATATGGATCTTTGACCAGGCAGAAGTCGATCTGTTCGCATCCTTGGATTCAACCCATTGTACCCTCTGATACTCCTTCACTCCTACAGCCCCTCTAGGGCTGAATGCCATGGTGCAGGCATGGCCAAGGCTTAACCTGTAAGCCTTTTTACCGATCACTCTGCTCTCGGTAGTCCTACCCAATGTGTGCCAGGATTAAGTCCACTTCGTAATGATTTTTGGACCTAAATTCCTTTCTGGATAGCATTCCTTGGGAGATTGCTGTCAGAAAAAGCATCCTGTCTCAGGTGCTCAAAGGGCCTCTCTCATGACCTCATAGATTCCGGCTTCTGAGCAGAGGTTGTCAAATCTATCCTGAATGCTAGGGCTCCCTCCACTAGGAAGCTCTACACCCTGATGTAGAGTCTATTCTGCCTCTGGTTTACTAAGCACCACCAGGACCCAGTTTACCGCTCTGCCGGTACATTGCTGGAGTTCCTGCTGAAGCCTCTCTGAGGGCCAAACACCTTGATTGTTCATGCTGTGGCCATCACTGCCAGTCATGTGACCCCTTATTGTGAACCCTCGGTCCATACACGATGTAGGTGGCTGGTACCTTCCTGAAGACCATGACTCACTTCCTTGGACCATTAAGCCTTGACATCTTTAAATAGGGTAGGAGACCTGTAGGCTCTCTTATAGCTTGGAGTTCTGGAGTTCGCTCCAGGGATAGTTCCAAGAAAGAAGAGCAGTTTGGAGAAACAGAGAATCCAACAGCCTATGTGCAGAAACAACTGAGGATATGGAGACAAAACATGATGGAGACCGAGACAGCCATTGTGTATATGACAGAAAATGACATTTAGAAAGTGTGGAACAATCTCAGAATAATGTTCCTCAACATAAAATAGTAAAGGCTTTAAATATCTCATCATCTACATTACATAATATCATCAAAAGCTGAAATCTCTGTGTGTAATGGACTAGGGCAAAAATCAATAATGGATGCCTGTGATTTTTAGGCCCTCAAGCAGTACTACATTAAAAACAGACATAATCCTTTCATGGAAATCACTGCATAGGCTCAGTAACACCTCCAGAAAACATTATCTATGAACACAGTTCACTGTGCCATCCACAAAAGCAGGTTAAGGCACACATAAAAAAATTATGCTGGTATCAGGAAAGTGAAGCAAACATGTCAAACAAAGGTGGGTGACATCATGAACCAAAATGGACCAAAGAATCAAAAGTTAAACTTTTTGACCCATCCCACAGGGCTTTTATGCTGTCAAGTAGGCAAAATGATGGTCCATCTGTGTGACATCAACTGTCAAACATGGAGGAGGAAGCATGTCTGGGGCTCTTTTCCTGGATCATCGTTGGCAACTTGCACAGACTGAGTGGCAACCTGAACCAAACCTACTACCACAGCATTTTGTAATGCCATGCAATACCTTTTGGTATGAAATTAGTTGGTCAGGGATTCATCCTCCAGCAAGATTATGACCCAAACATAGCTCCAGGCTGTATCAGAACAATGTTTGACGAAAAGAACAAGATGGTAGACTTCTCCAGACTTAAACACCATCATGGGTAAAAGCAAAGAAACCTACAAATGCAACACATTTGTGGGAACTACTGCAGTAGGGTTGGGAAGAGCTTTCTAAACAATATTTGATTTCCATTATAGAAAGAATGCCACAAATTTGGCTATTATATCTGCAAAAGTTGGCTACTTTGATGAGTCAAAAATTTAGATTACATTTTGTTAAATATATTGATCATTTGATTTTCTTTATGTCCAATTTTTTATTTGTTCTATGCTTTAATTTTAGAGTATTGAGCATTGAAACATTAAAATGCATACATTTCAGTAAAAAATAGATGTGACTTTAGAACAGTAGTGTACTTTCAGAGAGGTTCTGTCAAGTCAACATCAAAGTTGTATTAATCAATAGTTAATATTAATTATATTAATTATATCCATATATGGGACACATGAATTAATTCATATTTATTCATTATGAACATTCATTCCTATTCACCTGTCTGTGAAACTAACGTTTGGACTATGTGTTTGACCTGGGAACCTGTATATGTACAGGTATATGTCCCAGAATGCTTAGAGCCTAAGTTGTTTAAGTAAAGTGATCCATCTCCCATCAGAGCCTTGTTCAGGTCCAATTCTGCCCGGTCATCCCAGTGATTTTTGATTCTTTGGGTTTGACTGAAATAGGTCAAGACGTCTGTCCGCTTGTTCTGACTTATAAAAGTCCATGTGAGAGTGAGGTTTTTAAGATTCTTTGGCGCCATGCATGGAATAACCAGCTTTTCCCCATAATTTACAGACATTTCTGTAGATAAACAAAAGAGAATAAATTACAAACTAAAGCCATATTGTACGACTTCACACAGCATTAAAGTCTATATAAGAATGTAACAATGTAAGAAAAACATACAAAGGTTATGTAACAAATAATCATAATAATAACAGGTTATGGGTGCGTTTTGGTCTTTAAATGACAAATGCATAACCAATCATTATGATTCATGGAAAATAAAGTAGGTCTTTTAAAATAAAATCTGATTTAAAAATATAGCTATTAATTTCAACCAAAATACAGGTTCATCACAATAAATTAGAATGTCATGGAAAAGTTAATTTATTTCAGTAAATGAATTATCATTATATTATATAAATTCAGTACACACAGACTGCAGTAGTTTAAGTCTTTGGTACTTTTAATTGTGATGAGTTTTGCTCACATTTAACAAAACCCACCAATTCACCATCTCAAAGAATTAGAATATGTTGACATGCCAATCAGCTAATCAACTCAAAGCACCAGCAAAGGTTTCCTGAGCCATCAAAATGGTCTCTGAATTTGGTTCACTAGGATACACAATCATGGGGAAAACTGCAGAACTGACAGTTGTCCAGAAGACAATCATTGACACCCTTCACAAGGAGGGTAAGCCACAAACATTCATTGCCAAAGAAGCTGGCTGTTCACAGAATGCTGTATATAAGCATGTCAACAGAAAGTTGAGTAGAAGGAAAAAGTGTGGCACAACCAACCAAGAGAATCGTAGCCTTGAGAAGCGTTTCAAACAAAATTGACAGTTGTTGAATACCTCTTGTTAAGCCACTCCTGAACCACAGACCACGTCAGAGGTGTCTTAGCTGGGCTAAGGAGAAGAACTGGGGTCTCATTTATAAAGCGTGCGTACGCACAAAACGGGGCTGGAAACGTGCGTAAGCCAGTTTTCGCACGAAGGTTGTGATCTATAAAAAACAAACTTGACGGCAAACTTTGAGACGTGCGTACGCACATTCTTGAGACAAAGGGAATTGGTGACACAGATGGTGAGGTCGTGAACTGAAGTTAGAGTGTAGAAAATACATGTGAGAAGAACGATTATAAGAATTAATGACATTTAATTTTCACTCCATTTCATACGTTATATCCACATTATCATTAAGATTAAATCCAACAGTGTTATTTGTGCCGATTGTTTTAGGCTATATACATCTAGTAAAATCCAAACGTAATTCAAAATGTATTAAAAATAAAACAATAATAATAATAATCAGCGCTACTCCGTCCAGGGTGTATCCTGCCTTGATGCCCAATGACGCCTGAGGATAGGCACAGGCTCCCCGTGACCAGAGTAGTTTGGATAAGCGGTAAAAGATGAATGAATGAATGATCAGTGCTGCCTTACAGTCACATTGTCCACAACGGGAGCGCAGGAGGAGATGGCGCAACTACATGTGATACAGAATAGCATGAAATACCCTTTTATTAGAGGACTTATGAAGTGCTTCGAGAAGCTCGTCATGAGGCACATCAAGACGCAGCTACCACCCTCACTGGACCCCCTACAGTTCGCGTATCGTCCAAACCGCTCCACAGACGATGACATTGCCACAGCTCTCCACTTAGCCCTCACCCACCTGGACAATAAAGACACTTATGTACGAATGCTGTTCATAGACTTTAGTTCAGCATTCAATACAATCATCCCTCAGCACCTGATTGGGAAGCTGAGCCTGCTGGGACTAAACACCTCCCTCTGCAACTGGATCCTGGACTTCCTGACTGGGAGACCTCAGTCAGTCCGGATCGGGAACAGCATCTCCAGCACCACCACACTGAACACTGGAGCTCCTCAAGGCTGCGTGCTCAGTCCACTGCTGTTCACTCTGCTGACTCACGACTGTGCAGCAACGCACAGATCGAATCATATTATCAAGTTCGCCGATGACACGACCGTGGTGGGTCTCATCAACAAGAACGACGAGTCAGCATACAGGGAGGAGGTGCAACAACTAACTGCCTGGTGTAGAGCCAACAACCTTTCTCTGAATGTGGATAAAACTAAAGAGATGGTTGTGGACTTCAGGAGAGCACGGAGTGACTACTCTCCGCTGAACATCGACGGATCATCTGTGGAGATCGTCAAGAGCACCAAATTTCTTGGTGTTCATCTAGCGGAGAACCTCACCTGGTCACTCCACACCAGCGCCATCACCAGGAAAGCCCAGCAGCGTCTCTACTTCCTACGAAGGCTGAGGAAAGCACATCTCCCTCCCCCCATCCTGACCATGTTCTACAGAGGGACCATTGAGAGCATCCTGAGCAGCTGCATCACTGTCTGGTTCGGGAACTGCACCATCCCAGAACGCAAGACCCTGCAGCGGATTGTGAGGACAGCGGAGAAGATCATTGGGGTCTCTCTTCCCTCTATCACAGTCACTTACACCACACGCTGCATCCGCAAAGCCAACAGCATTGTGGATGACCCCACACACCCCTCACACACACTCTTCACCCTCCTGCCATCTGGAAAAAGGTACCGAAGCATTCGGGCCCTCACGACCAGACTGTGTAACAGTTTCTTCCCACAAGCCATCAGACTTCTCAACAACTGAAATGTACTGTACTGAGCACAACATACACACACATCATCTGTATGGACTGCATAGACCCTCACAAAACACACACACTGACACAACATACTGTTTACATGCTGCTTACAATCCAGCAAACTGTTTACATGCTGTTTTGCACACCTTGTCTGCTGTTTTTTGCACAAACTGTCCCAACATTTCAGCCGTTTTTGCACATACTGTACAATATCTCAGCCATTTCGCACATACTATATTAACACATACAGTATTAACACTGGTCGGTCGGCGCTGTTTCTGTGACTGTTTACTATTTATTGTCTTTTGTGTACTGCATTTTTTGTACTTTTTGTATTGTCTTGTAACTTGTGTCTGCACTGTCATTGTCCTGCACTGTCTTGTCCTGCACTGTCTGGTCCTGCACTGTCTTTTGTCCTGCACTGTCTTTTGTCCTGCACTGTCTTGTCTGTCTTGTTTGTCTTGTCCTGCACTGTTTGCACCAGGTTGCACAGTTACACTTTATGTGGCTAAGACTACTTACAAGTCTTTAGCCCTGTCTTTGTTTCTATGTAGCACCTTGATCCTGGAGAAACGTTGTCTCATTTCACTATGTACTGCAACAGCTATATATGGTTGAAATGACAATAAAAGCTTCTTGACTTGACTCTTGACTTGACTGCAGAGCACAGTGTAAAAACGAAATATTTTTCTTAACGTACATATATCATAAAATGTCAAAGTCTGCAAATACAGTCATGAAGCACAATCGCTACTCATCATCGGTCCTAACTATTACGGTGTTCATTACAAAACCGTCATGAAGAAGCATGTGTTCACTATAACATTTTCGTCTTAAATTTTCGCCCACAAATTAATTCTGTGATTTTGTCAAGGTGTTAACGATCAGTCTAATTGCTAGAAACATATAAATCCTCCAGTGACCCGGGTATGTAATGCTTCATGATGGCACTGCTGGCACTGTTGAAGGATTACGCCAATGCCCGAATAAGGAGAGAACGAGTTTTCTGGGACCATGATGATTTCCTGGCCCATTATGATGACTGGCTAATAAGCCGATTTAGATTCCCTAGAGCTGTGCTCTTAGATCTATGTGTTGAATTGGGTCCAGTATTAGAGAGGGCAACACGCCAGAACCATGCTAGTCCAGTCCAAATACAAGTCCTCAACACTCTGGGGTTCTTGGCAACCGGCTGTTTCCAGCGGGAATTGGCAGACAGGTAAATTATTTATATATTAAAAAAAAAACTATAAGTAATCCTCAACTTTGTGTCTAAGACCTTTTTGTATATGAAATAATTCTATTGGAATCTATCATCTCACCCTATAGGTCTGGTATATCACAGCCGTCCCTGAGTGCCATAATATCTGTCGTTTTGAATGGTATACTTAATATGGGTAGTCGATACATCAGGTTCCCCTACACCAGTGATTTTCAACCTTTTTTGAGCCGCGGCACATTTTTTACATTTACAAAATCCTGGGGCACACCACCAACCAAAATGACACAAAATGACACTCTAACAAAGTACATATAATACATATAGTTAATAAAATAGTTTTTTAATGTATTTATACTCACTTAGTGTGAAACCTGGGGCTGTTTTGATGAACACAAAATGGATATCCTGGCAGTAATGGTAGAAAATCACACACGAAGCTCTTGCTCAACAGCTCTCAGTCTCTCTCTGTTTTTAGTTTTTATCGCAGTCAAGCTTGAGAAGCTCAGCTCACATAGATATGTGGTTGAAAACGGGAGCAATGTCAAAATAGCTTTGTTGGCCAGAATGGGGAACTCCTTGGCAACAGATAACCAAACATTGTCCAAAGGAAGATCAGCAAAGTTTAGCTTTAAACCACGATCTTGTTTCAGTTCAATGAGTTCCTCTTGCTCCTTTAAAGTCATGTCCTTTCCAGCAACTGATGCTGAGCTGTATGGGTCCCTAACCCAGTCAAGGAATTCTGTGAAGGCTGAAGAGAAATAAAATGACAACTTCTCCTCAAGAGTTTTCAAATGTGTGCCAATCACCTCACACATAGCAGCAGTGTTGCCATCATGCAGTTTCTCGGTGAGTGGGAACATCTCAAGGTTGCCACGCTGCACGTTATTGCCAGAGCTGCAATTTTAAACGGAATCCGTTCACTTTATCAGTGCTTGTAAGCAGGTTTTCATTTCGGCCTTGCAGCCGTGTGTTCAGTTCATTCAGATGATGAAATATATCAGCCAGGTATGCCAGCTTTGCACACCACTCATCACTTGCAAGCAGCTTTGAGAAATCTGACCTCTCGTTTGTCAGAAAAACTTTAAGTTCCTCTCGCAGCTCATACACACGGGCCAGCACTTTGCCGCACGACAGCCACTGGACCTCCGTGTGGAGCAATAAGACTTTATGTTCCGCTCCCATTTCGTCACACAAAGACTCAAATACTGTAAGCGACATTTCAAAGGACGCGTCTTCACAAAGTTCACTATGCACACAACATCATCCAAACACAGGAGCTAGATCTGCTGGTAAGGTCTTTGCAACGAGGGCCTCACGGTGCAAAAAACAGTGCGTAACAATAACATCTGGGTTTTTTCTTTGACCCTACTTACGAAGCCTTTGGTGCGCCCGACCATGGCTGCGGCTCCGTCAGTGCTGACACCTATGCAGTTTTCCCACATAAGCCCGCTTTTGTCAAGATATTCCGACGTGACCCGAAATATTTCCTCTCCTGTTGATTTTTCTGGCAGTGTCTTGCAAAATAGTAAGTTTTCTATAATGATATAAACTCTATAAAGTCTTCTCCATTCACAAAACGCACGTTGGCCAAGAGCTGACAATGTCCACTAATATCCGTCGACTCAACTAATATCCGTCGGCTCATCAAGGCAAATTTCTTACTGATGCGCATCTTTTCTAAAACAACAGTTTCGATATCCGCAGACATGTCATCAATACGTCTGGCAATTGTGTTATCTGAGAGAGGCACTTTAGCTATCTCTTTGGCCGCGTCAGGGCCGAGCATCTCATTTACAATGGCTTTACAAGCTGGCAGTATTAATGTTTCTGCCACAGTGTGGGACTTTTTTGATTTAGCTACGAGTTCAGCAACAAGGTAGCTAGCTTTGAGGGCTCTCTCGTTTACCTTTGTGGTTTTTCTCCAAAAAATTGCCTGTTTCTCATTGTTTGTACGTAAGCGTAAAAAATAGTCCATCGGCTTGTTTTGAAAGGAAGGGTGTTTCGTTTGGAGATGGCGTTTAAGCTTGCTTGGCACCATAGCGCTATTGGATAGCTTCTCGCCACACACCAAGCACAGCAGAGTCGGTGCCGTTGCATCCCCGGTGAAAGTGAATCCAAATGAAAGATAGCTTTCGCTGTATTGCCTCAAGCTCACCGTCTTTTCTTTTTTCTTTTGACGACCACTCATACTAGGGCCTTCATCTGGGTCATAATTTTGTCCAGGGCCCTTTTCGGCATTTGCATTTTCCCTTCTCAAAAACTTCTCCATCATTATCACTCGCTCGTCTTGCTGTGACCCCAAACTGCCACTGTCACGTGTCGCGCAGCACTAACTCTAACTAATTAACATTGTTTCTAACTTAGCATCTGAGCGAATCCAAGATGGCGCGACGCATGTGTGTGTAACCTGTACGTCATCGCTTCACAGACATGATGACGTAGCGAGCGGTGTTCCATTTAGGGACAGTGCACCTTATAATCCAGTCCGCCCTGATAATTTCCCACGGCACACCTGACGATCTCGGCACACTAGTTGAAAATCACTGCCCTACACTGTGCCAGAACAGGCCGAAATTAAAATGAAATTTGCTGCAATGTCTGGTTTCCCAAATGTAATCGGCGCAATTGACTGCACTCATGTTGCTATAAGGGCACCATCTGAAAATGAATTTGCTTATGTTAATAGAAAGCATGTGCATTCTATTAATGTGCAAATTATATGTGACTCCAACATGACCCTCACAAACATTGTGGCACGCTGGCCTGGTTCTTGACACATAACAGTGTAGGGAACAGACTAAATGCAGGCACAGTACATGATGGCTGGCTTCTTGGTGAGTTTAACAATATTAAAAAGTAGAAACTGTAACAATTTTGTTTTTAATATAATTATAACGATGTTGCTTTTAATATAATTATAACCTGCAGGCGACAGTGGCTACCCCTGAGACGCTGGCTCCTTAACCCATTTTTAAACCCGCAGAGCGCAGAGGAAACTCATTATAATGAGGTCCACTCTCGTGCCCATGCAGTGATTTGCATTGACTATTTATGGTTAAAAATGGGCATGTACAGGGCGGGATTTGAGGCTGGTTCGCGTTCGCACATCTGTGGGTGATCTGTGATTTATAAAGGGAACATTGCTTAGAGGAGTGCGTACGCACGGTTTTATAAATCGGAATTTTTTTTGCCGTACGCCATTTTTGGCTTTTGGGCGTACGTAAACTTTTAGTAGGGATCCTACGCACAGTTTTATATATGAGACCCCTGGACTGTTGTCCAGTGGTCCAAAGTTCTCTTTTCAGATGGAAGCAAGTTTTGTATTTCATTTGGAAACCAAGGCCCTAGAGTCTTGAGGAAGGGTGGAGAAGCTCATAGCCCAAGTTGCTTGAAGTCCAGTGTTTAGTTTCCAAAGTCTGTGATGATTTGGGGTGCAACATCATCTGCTGGTTTTGGTCCACTGTTTTTTTAAAAACCAAAGTCACTGCACCTGTTTACCAAGAAATGTTAAAGCACTTTATGCTTCCTTCTGCCTACTAGCTTTTTAAATATGCTGAATTAATTTTCCAGCAGGAATTGGCACCTTTCCACACTGCCAAAAGCACCAAAAGTTGGTTAAATGACCATGGTGTTGGTGTGCTTGACTTGCCAGCAAACTCACCAGACCTGAACCCCATAGAGAATCTATAGGGTATTGTCAAAGGTAAAATGAGAAACAAGAGACCAAAAAAGGCAGATGAGCTGAAGGCCACTGTCGAAGAAACCTGGGTTCCATACCACCTCAGCAGTGCCAGAGACTGATCACCTCCATTCCATGCCGAACTGACTCAGTAACTAAAGCAAAAGGAGCCCCTACCAAGTATTGAGTACATATACAGTAAATGAACATACTTTCCAGAAGGCCAACAATTCACTAAAAATGTTTTTTTAATCGGTCTCATGAAGTATTCTAATTTTATTCGAGTTTTTGTTAAATGTGAGCCAAAATCATCACAATTAAAAGGACCAAAGACTTAAACTACTTCAGTCTGTGTGTACTGAATTTATATAATACACGAGTTTTATGAACTCTGATAAATGACGAGTTTTATGAAAACTGATAAATGAACTTTTCCACAACATTCTAATTTATTGAGATGCACCTGTGTGAGTGAATGTGAGTCTTTCTGACTTTTAACAAACAAATAACCTGTTGACAACAGATTTCAAAATGTATTTTTTTTTTCTAAAAGGTAAACCAACAATCAGAAATGTAGGAAAATAAGTATGCCTATTTCCACAGTCAACAGCAGAGTGAAAAACAATGAGCTGTTACTTGTTACTAATGAAATGCACAATTTTAGATAACCATCAATGGTGACCTCTTAGATGTTGATGAGGCCCTCACAATTGTTATTTTGTCCATAATAAATATGTAAAAAAAAAAAAAAAAAGGAATAGGTTATTTCTTTTTTTGTATTGACTTTAGGCTTTTATAGGCTAAATTATAAAGAAGTGAATTCAGACACTATTATAACAAATAATATATTCACAGTAAAATGTTAATAACCTAATATCTAATACCATCGTTAGTTCAAAGACATATGAGATTTTCAATTGCAAGAAAAATAATGTGAACCCTTTGGAATTGTTTTAATGTCTTTAAAGCTTGTTAGATCTGCTTTAACTTACACACAAATTCTTCTTATACATATTGAATATATTATTCATATATTCATGATATATGTTGGAGAAAGCATGTGAGAAATTAAACCTGTCATTCAGTTAATGAAACTGGGGCTGCTATGCTGGTTCAGGGATGGGATTAATTGACATCAGTGGAAAAATGAATTGTGAAGTCTATCAAGATATCCTACACTATAATACCAGGTTATTTGTGAGGCAGCTGAAGTTCAGTAGAACTTGAGTTACACAGCAGGACAATGATCATAAACATAGAAGTAAATCCTCCTTGGTAGCGTCACAGTCAGAACCCAGAACTTACTCCCCAACTCCAGGAAATTCTTGGTTGAGGTGGTTGCAGCAAAGGGGATCCAAATATTCACTTGGTTTTAACAGCACTGTGAAAGTTTAATGGGATATATCAAGACAATCATAATTGCTTGTGTGTTGTTGGCTATGTTTGCCTATACTTGTGATGTTAGTGAAGATTATATACTTCACAAAAGTTCACATACTTTTTCTTGCCACTGTATTTCCATACAAACTTGGAAATTAAGCTGTGTTTAAATAAAAAATTGGAAATTGGAGTATACACCATATGAAAGTAAAGATATTAATATTTGTTGCTGTATGCTGTGTAATTACTGCATACCTGTCTGAAGCAGTGAGGCTCTCCATGATTGTAAGCTGTATTTTGATGTGATGCTGCAGATGTAGGTAAGATTTGAGTTTGTGTACATTTTCTTTACAGTACTCTCTATACTATACAGGTTATTTGTTGCCCTTATTCGAGTGACAGCTTGCAAGGAGTTCGAAGCAATACTTGGCTCTGTAGACCACTTTAGCAGTGGAGCAGGGTACACACCATGTGAAGAGCACTGCAAATGCTCAGTGAGACTGACCTCAATGGCAATCCCATGGATTGGAGCTGCAAGAAGAATAAAGTCAATAAGTACATTGTACAACATGGTGTAATACCCCATTTAAATAGAAACATCAGCACAAATGTATATCTATGAAAGGGGATTTGCATCACTGAACAAGAGATATGTTTCAATTAGAGAGATGTTTTTATTACACATTGATCAAACATAACATTGAAACCACTGACAGGTGAAGAGAATGTCATTGATTTCATCTCATTACAATGCCACCTGTCAAGTTGTTATATATATTAGGCAGCAAGAGAACATGCACTTCTCAAAATTGATACGTGGGAAGCAGGAAAAATGTGCAAGCATAAAGATTTCAGCAATCAGAGCATCTCCAATATGGCAGGTTTTGGGGTTGTTTTTGGAATGCAGAGGTTAGTACCTACCAAAAGTGTTTGTAGCACCTTGTGGCTGTGTGGCAAGCAAAAACACACAAGACAGTGATATGGCTGAAACCAGTGTGAGCACAAGTTTATTTTTTTCCTCTTAAATTGGAGGCGAATAGAGTGAAGATTTAGGTGAGGAGAAGGGGGATAAAACAAAGTGAGTAAAAAAAAGAGAGAATGTAACTTAGGGTGAGTTAGCTGCTGGAGGGTGAGTGGTGCTGTCCCTTGTGCTAAAGTTGTGCTTTCTCTTCATGACTGTTATGGGAGTTGTGCAAGAAATGCTTTCCTCTTCGAAGTTCATAGAAAGGACAATCGGTGAAAAGGTTTACTGATGTACAGTAAAAGGGGTACAAATGCTACAAAAGATAAAGAGATAACACATTGCCATAGATTGGTCAGAATGTTCATGCTGACCCCTGTCCACAATGAATGTGCCTACAACATGCACATCAAGCATCAGAAATGGACCATGGAACAATGGAAGAAGATGGTCTGGTTTGATGAATCAAGTTTTCTTTTACATCTTGTCGACAATCAGGTACATGAGCTTCGCTTACCTTGGGAAACGATGGCCCCAGGATGCACAATAAAAAGACAAGCCATTAAAGGCAGTGTGATGTTTTGGGCAATGCTCTGCCAGAAATGCTTTAATCCTGGCTTTTATGTGGATGCTACCTTGGCATATACCACCTACCAAATAACTTTTAGGTAATAGGGAGGGAGAAAAGTTAACTTAATGTTGATTTAGCCTGCAAATTTCCCAGATCTAAGGCACGTGTTGGATAAACAAGTCCAATCCTATTGAGGCCCCACCTCACAACTTACAAAGATGCTGCTTGGTGCCAGTTACTGCAGAGCACTTTCAGACATCTTGTGGAGTCCATGCCTCAATGGGTCAGCAGTTTTTGCAGCACAAAGGGGATCTACAAAATATTAATCAGGTCTAAAAAGGTCCAATTTTATAACAGTAAGACTAACCTTCAACCTTGACAATGATGTAAGACTCCTGAACAGATTTGGTGGTATTAACCACACATTTATAGCGCCCTCGGCTCTTTATATTGCTGACATGCAAAAGCAGGGAGGCATTGCCATGTGACACTTCATCAGTAAACACGGAAATGCTGCTGTAAACTGATTCATCTTCATCCTCCAGGAAACTGTATATCAGTGTTCCCTGTTTGTACCATTGAAAAAAAACCTCTTCAGAAGATGGAGGGAAGAGACAGGGCAAGATGCAGTCTTCAGAGTAGATGCAGATGACATGAACTTCTGAAATCAAAGACAAGAAGAACATAAAATATTTAGTATAACGATTCTGAACTTAACAAACTGGTACAGGGCAATTTATTAACATTTATTCAAATCTTAAGGTAAATGGCTTTAGGAATAAGTAAATACTTGAGAAAAATTAAAAGAAATTTTTTAACAACAAATCTGTATTTAATGATTATTATAACTGTGTTTGTGTAATCTTTACAAAATGCCTAATTAATATTAGTCAATATAGTCACATGAAATATAGTCAAATGAACACATAAACATGATGACATCGAACAAAATGAAGTCAGATGTAGACACTGTAGAAAAACAGTTTCGACGCCCAAAGGTAACACCACCAATTTGTTTCAACACTTGGAGCGCAATCACGTTACTGAATATGAACAGTGCATGGCTCAAAAAAAAACAAAAAGCCCAGCAACAAGTGCCTCCGCAAAGCAGATGTCGATAAATGCATTCACAAATGCCACACAGTATGAGAAGAGTTCAAGAAGATGGAAAGAAATAACTGACGCTATTTGTTATTACATCGCAAGGGATATGACTCCCTTGGCTACAGTGGAGTGAAGCGGGTTTAAACACCTCGTTAAAACTCTTCACAGAAGATACACTGTGCCATCGCGATCACATTTTTCTAAAACTGCGCTGCCAGACATGTACAAGACATGTTGTAAAAATGTAGCTGCTGAACTGAAAAATGTTCAACACTTTGCAGCCACATCTGATCTCTGGTCAAGTAGGACGAGGGACCCATTCTTGAGCCTTACTTTGCACTACATTGACGACGATTGGAAGCTGCACCAGAGATGCCTTGAGACGGCATATTTTCCAGCCGATCACACAGCAGATATGATTGCGCAAGGTCTGAAAGATATGCTTTCTGAATGGGACCTCGCGGAAGAAAAACTTTCAGCCATTAAGACAGACAACGGTGCTAATGTTGTCAAAGCTGCTGCGCTTAATGGATGGATACGGCAGCAGTGTTTTGGACACCGACTACACCTTGCAATTGGTAAGTACACGTCAGCTTAATTAAATATAGCATTGGGATGTTATCTAATTGGGCATATCTGGCATTTACTATATTCTGGCTACGCTAAATTTGTTCATAAAGCACCTTTATAAATGTTACAATATGCTTGATATTACAGTTACAATGTTAAGTTCACATTACAATGTAACAACACTACATCATTAAAGTAAAAATCATTGTGTTGTAAAAATGTGTTGTTAATCTGATATTATTTAAGAAATATAAGAGGCTCATTAATTTTGGTACTTTAAAGCTTCAGGTATAAATAAAATATTGTCAATAATAAAAAATTATTAATTATTAATTTTGTGTGTTTCAGAAAATGGATTGAAAGATCAACGTGTGACACGTGCAGTGAGGGTGTGCAAAAACAATCAGTGCTTTTTCCTATAGCTGGAAAAAAAAGAAGGCATTAATGAAGGTGCAACAAGAACTGAACCTGCCACAACACAAGCTAAAAACAGCATGCGTTACCAGATGGGGATCGATGCAAATGATGATTGCAAGAGTCCTCGAACAAAGGAAAGCTATTACACAGGTCCTTTCTGAAGACAAAAAAATCCAGGCGCCTTGTTCCATCGTGGGCTGACATGGATGTCTTAGAGGCGGTCAGCAAGGCTCTTTCCCCTTTGATGGAGTTCACAGACGCCCTATCAGGGGAAGTGTATGTGACCATTTCATTTGTAAAGCCTGTACTGCACATCCTCAATTCACGAGTGCTTGCTGAGGAGAAGGATGATGTGGAGCTGACTAAAACTATCAAAACCAGCATCCTCAGGTACCTTAAGGAGAAGTACTCAGACCCTATCACAGAAGAGCTACTGGACACAGCCAGTTTTGTTGATCCCAGATTTAACGCTACCTACATTTCTGCTGACAATGTCCCCACCATTCAGGAGAAAGTGAAAACAGAGATGGAGAAGATGTCAGAAGCTGAAGTCTGCAGAGAAAGTCAGATTGCAGAGACTGCAGAACCAACAACTTCATCAGCAGTAGCAAAAAATCAAAAGAGGTCATTAGGAAGCTTTTTTAAAGGGAGTGAGGCAACACCTTCAGCTACACCCACTCTGTCACTTCAGCAATCGCTAGAAGCAGAGATGAGCAGCTATTTGGTGTCCCCTATGCTAGATAGTGAGACAAATCCACTGGACTCGTGGAGGAAGCACACTTTCCCACTCTAAGTAAGGTGGCAAAAAGGTATCTCTGCATACCAGCTACTAGCTCCCCATCAGAGCGGGTTTTCAGTTCAGGTGGAAACATTGTTACATGCCTCAGGTCCTGCCTGTAACCTGAAAAGGTTAACATGCTCGTGTTTCTTAGTAAGAACTTAGAGTAAATTCAAGATCACTAAGATCACCTCATGAAACAGTGTTTAAGAGAGTTCTATTTTCATTACAACAATGTTTACATTGATACATTGCACATTAAAATATTTGTTTACAGAAGATGCAAGAAATGCACTGTTTAAAATATTATTTACAGGATATACAAGAGTTCTTTTATTTAGAAGAGATACTGCTTATTTTCTACTTTTAATATGAAAAACATGAAAATAATTTATTTTGTTTCCAAAAGTGCAAGTTTATTTATTTTTACTTTTTTTATCAGAACAAAGTGACTGTTCATTTTAGGAAATGTGTGCTTTAATTTCATCTTGTTCAACATTGATGTTCAATAAATAATCATAGATAGTAGATAGTGTGTTTCCTTCAATTATTTTAAAATCAAGTAATGCACCCTTCATTCAGAAATCTCTCACTTGTAATATGTGAGCATATTTACTAAACAAAACTTGTCAATGAACTATGAGGGCAAAAAAAATAAAAATAAAATAATCGTTCATTAATCGTAATCGAGTTAAAATGTTCAATTAATCGAGATTTTGATTTTAGGCCAAATCGCCCAGCCCTACTTGTGATTGTGTTTGGTGCTTTGTTTTATATTCCTGATTTATGTTATCTTGTTTTGTATTTAGCTGTCTAGTTTATTCCTAGTGTTTCCTGTATGTCAATTTTGTTTGTTGATTTTACTAAAACTTTTGTTTTAGCCATCAACGCATCTGTGTCTGTATTTCCCCTTTGGAGCCACCCTGCTTTGTTTACACACACAGATATTGCATGTCAGGTCAGATCCGCTTTCTGGTTCCCATAGATTAAGCTGGGTGTTGATTCCAAAAAGTCTCAATTCCACAATTTCAGGCATGGCAAACTAAGAGTCAAGCCAAAACTTTTTTAGTTAGCTAGACAATGCAGAGTGCAGAGCAGAGCCCGCGCTCCCAACTTTGCTGACCAGAACACTGTTAGGCTAATTCCAGCATAAATGTGGTTCTGAAGTACATGAAAACCTGGCCAGCAGATGCTACCTCTGCTTTTCAGAACTGTTTTGAGTTCACTGACACAGCATCAGTGACCAGCTACATTGGCAGGTGCATTGATGACATGACCATTGCCAAGACTATCACCACACACTCCAACCAGAAGCCATGGATGACTGCTAATGTGCATGTGCTGCTAAAGTCTAGAGACTTAGCCTTCAGAGCAGGATGGCCTTGAGAAAAGGCCTGAGCCATCAGTGAGGCAACGCACGTACGTGGCCAGACAATTAACAACCACTTCCTGGACAGCGGAGACACCTGGTGCATGGGGCAAAGAATCCAGGCGATCACAAACTACAAGACAGCTTCACCTGCCTTTGACAGTGATGCCTCCCTCCCAGATGCTGAACAACTTCTAAGCTAAGTTTGAGCTGCAGAACAACATAGCAGCAAGAAAGACCATATATCTCACCCCTATGACCAGGTTCTCTGTCTAACCACAGCTGATGTGAGATTTCTATGCATAGTTAACACACGGAAGGCTGCTGGACCAGAGTGCTCAGAAAATGTGCAGACCAGCTAGCATATGTCTTCACTGACATCTTCAACATTTCACTGGGCAGCACCTACCTGCTTTAAGACAACCACCATTGTCCCTGTGCCAAAGAAGTCCTTAGGTGTTCTGCACCAATGAACATTCACATTGCATTCACAGACACTGAGATAAAGGGCTTCGATAGGCTCATCATGAGGCACATGAAGACCCAGCTACCACCTTCACTGGACCTGCTACATTTTGCATATCGTCCAAACCGCTCCAAGGACGATTCCATTGCCACGAATGCTGTTAATTGACTTCAGTTCAGCATTCACCACAATCAGCCCTCAGCAGCTAATCAAGAAGCTGAGCCTGCTGGGCCTGAACACCTCCATCTTCAACTGGATCCTGGATCTCCTGAGTTAGAAACCTCAATCATTCCGGATTGGGAACAGCATCTCCAGCACCACACTGAGCACTGGAGCCCCTCAGAGCTGCATGCTCAGTCCTTTGCTGTTCACTCCCAACTGTGTAACAATGCACAACTCGAATCGCATCAAGTTCGCCGATGACACAACTGTGGTGGGTCTCATCAGCAAGAATACATCAGCATAGAGAGATTAGGTGCAACAGCTAGCTGCCTGGTGTAGATTAAACAACCTGTCTGTGAACATTGATAAAACTAAAGAGATGGTTGTTTACTTCAGGAGAGCATAGAGCGACCACTTTTTGCTGAACATCGATGAATCCTCCGTAGAGATAGTCAAGAACATCAAATTACTTGGCAGAGAGCTTAATCTGGTCTCTCAACACCAGCTCCATCACCAGGAAAGCCCAGCAGTGTCTTTATGTAGTATTAAGCACATGTCCCTCCACCTATCCTGACTATGTTTTACAGAGGGGCCATCAAGAGCATCCTGATCAACTGCATCACTGTCTGGATTGAGAACTGCACCATCTCAGATTGCAAGACCTTGCAGTGGATAGTGAGGACAGCTGAGTAGGAGTCATTGGAGTCTCTGTACTGTATTGTTCTGTACTGCAGCATCTATATATGGTTGAAATGACAATAAAAAGCTTTTGACTTCATTCTGTAGTAACTACAACCTCTTTATGATCACCATTTGTCTTGTGAACCATAATCAATTTAAATTAATCTTTCAAATTTCATCTAATATACTTAGAGATGTCTCAGTTCCTCTAATTGCCTTGCAATGAAACCCATCAGGATCACTATAGTGTCCACAGCGATATCGACATTATAGCAGATTTTGTACGGGGCTACAGTACATCGTCATCTTTAGGAGCTACTTTGTCAAACCAGACATAATACCCCTGGTTGGAGTCCTCTCGCCCGGGGATTTATCTGCATGGTCAGCCATTGACTCATGGCATTGTTGTGGATGGAGCGGCCAGGAGACTGTCATGCCTTCTTTGAACCAATGTTGAGTCAGTCAGTTGTATGGTTTGGTCTTCATCAGCAATCATTTGACAGGAAGAAATTAGTGTTAGGTCTGTTGTGAACTCAGAGTTTATGCTGAATATATATATATATATATTTAAATAGAGAAAGGGAGGCAGAAAGAAAAGAAAAAACGAATACATGATGGAGAATTATAACAAACTGGTACACGAACAACGGGTTCCGGCTAGGTGGAGTCGGGGTTGGAGGAGGGAGTTTAAATCGTGGCAGCAGGGATGCACTAGAAAGCGGGTCATTCATTCATTCATTCATTTTCTACCGCTTATCCGAACTACTTCGGGATACGGGGAGCCTGTGCCTATCTCAGGCATCATCGGGCATCAAGGCAGGATACACCCTGGAGGGAGTGCCAAACCATCGCAGGGCACACACACTCTCATTCACTCACGCAATCACACACTACGGACAATTTTCCAGAGATGCCAATCAACCTACCATGCATGTCTTTGGACAGGGGGAGGAAACCCCCGAGGCACGGGGAGAACATGCAAACTCCACACACACAAGGCAGAGGCGGGAATTGAACACCCAACCCTGGAGGTGTGAGGCGAACGTGCTAACCACTAAGCCACCGTGCCCCCCTTATCAATAACAATGTATTTAAAACAAAAAGATTGTTTTTGATAAAGTTTAAAAATGACTAAAGTTAAGAATTATTGAAAAGTATTAATATTATCACCTCGCGCACACGAACCTGATTGGACAAATTACGGATCCGCAGATGGTCGGCACCTCACGCAGCCCCTTTGACTCTCCATAGGAAATTAATGACTTCCGGTTTATCGGCCATCGTTTGTCGTGTGCAGTGTGATCGCATCGGCAGCAGCGATGTGCTAGAAAGCGGCTCAATGAATGGGAATTTAAAGGGTCGAATAATATGGATGTCGTAACCGGATTGGTGCGCGTCATGAACAGCTGATTATCAGCTGATGCATGCTTGACGACGTGGCCTGCCTGATCTAATGCGATGCTTGATTATTTACATTATTTACTATCCAGTGTCACCCAAATGAGGATGGGTCAAGGTTTCTTCCTCATATCATCTCAGGGAGATCTAGTTGCACATAAAGATGGCGCCGCAGATGGCTGCCTCGGCACGACTCTCTCTAGTACTTTCTTTCTTTTTGTTTACTTTCTGTGTGTTTGCTTACCCTACCGTGATAACTTACACTAGAGAAGACCTGCTTAACATCGGGCAGTTCACTCCAGACAGCTTTTCACCAGTTTTCACAAACCCGGATAGTTTTTTGGAAATCTTAGTTGAAGGAGCAGCTGCGCTCTATGGTACATGGAGGAGACGCCGGCAAGGGAAGCGCGCCGGTGCGCTAGTGAAGCTGAAGCAGAGGGGTTTTAGAACCATCGATTCACCTGGCGAACCTCCGCTCACTGAAGAACAAAATAGACGAACTGTTTCTTCTCAACGGAAGAAACAAGGACTTTTCACGCTCCGCTGCTCTCTGTTTTACTGAAACTTGGCTCGGTCACTCAATCCCGGACAGTGGATTACTTCTCTCGGGCTTCCACTTACACCGCGCGGATCGGGTAACACAGCTATGGGGTAAAGTGAAAGGCAGCGGAATCTGTTTCTACATTAACGAACGTTGGTGTACAGATGTCACAGTGCTGAATAAATACTGCAGCCCAAATCTGGAATCAATGTTCATTAACTGTAAACCCTTTTATTCACCGCTGGAATTCTCCTCATTCATCCTGACCGGAGTTTACATCCCACCGCTGGCCAACGTGAGTGATGCACTGCAAAACCTGGCAAACCAAATATCTGGTTTGGAGCAAAATAATCCGGATTCTCTTTTTATTATTCTTGGAGACTTTAACAGGGCAAAATAAATGCTGTCCAACAAGGGAGAAAAATACACTGGATCATTGCTACACAATCCTTAAGGACGCATATCGCTCTGTACCCAGGGCAGACTTGGGGAACTCTGATCACTGTTTGGTTCATCTTATTCCAACATACAGGCAGAAACTAAAATCTACTAAGCCTGTAGTAAAAACAGTGAAGAGATGGACCAGTGAGGCAAAGCAGGAACTACAAGACGTTTTGAATGCACTGTTTGGAGTATCTTTGAGGCTGGAACTAACAGCCTGGATGAACTGACTGACACTGTGACATCGTACATCAGTTTTTGTGAAGACGTGTGTGTGCCAACCAAAACCTTCTGCAAATACAGTAACAACAAGCCATGTGGTTCACAGCCAAACTGAAAAAACTTGGCTACTCTGAAAAGCTGAAAAGCAGGTTTTCAGATAACAACCCTGCGACAGTGTGGAAAGGCCTGCAAGACATCACAAACTACAAGAGTCGCCCCCATCTCCCACTGAAGCAAACAAAGACCTGGCTGACGACCTCAACATCTTCTACTGCAGGTTTGAGAACAGCATCTTCACACCTCCCATCCAACCCAGCACAATGACTGACATCACACCTCTGGGAACCCCATTAACAACTCCTCCCAGCACTCAAGTTGCACTAACGATTTGTGAAGAGGATGTGAATCGGCTCTTTCAGAGACATAAGACAAGGAAAGCCCCCGGCCCAGACAGGGTCACCCCCTCCTGTCTCAAAGCATGTGCTGAAATAGCATGCTCAAATAGCATGCCCCTATTTTCACCCCTATCTTCAACAGATCTCTGGAGCTGTGTGAAGTTCCCTCCTGCTTTAAACTCTCCACAATCGTCTCGGTCCCCAAGAAACCCTCCATCACTGGACTTGAATGACTACAGGCCTGTTGCTCTGACATCTGGGAGGTTTCACCTCCAGCATTCAGACAATCAGCACTGCCGCTCCACAGGGATGTGTCCTCTCCCCACTGCTATTCTCACTCTACACTAATGACTGCACTTCAAGTGACTAAACTGTTAAACTCCTGAAATTTGCAGATGATACTACGCTCATTGGTCTCATCCAAGATGGCGATGAATCTGCATACCGACAGGAGGTGAAGCGGCTGGTGCTATGGTGCAGTCAGAACAGTCTGGAGCTAAACAGCCTCAAAACTGTGGAGATGATAGTGAACTTTAGGAAAGACTCCTCAACACTACTCCCCCTCAGAATATCCAACAGCCCGGTGTCATCTGTGGAGGCCTTCAAGTTTCTGGGCACTACCATTTCCCAAGACCTGAATTGGGAGTGCAACATAAACTCTATCATCAAAAAGGCCCAGCAGAGGATGTACTTTCTACGTCAATTAAGGAAGTATGGTCTGCCACAGGAGCTGTTGATGCTGTTCTACACTGCAGTCACTGAATCTGTATTGTGCACATCCATCACCATCTGGTTTGGTGCAGCAACAAGGACAGGAACAGACTGCAACGCACGGTTAGAACAGCAGAAAAAATAATTGGCGCCATAATTATATTCACTGCTTATTATCATAAGTACTGCATTACCAGGACTGTCAGTCATCAAATCATCTGTATATTACACACTACTGCTGCTGTATATTGCACAAAAAGCATAATATTGAACAATATTGTTATTTGCACTCCCACACTTTATGTACATAACTGATCGTTCATATTTTATATTCATATTTTATATATTTTATTCATTCTATATTCATATTTTATACTCGTTCTGTCTATATTGTATCTCATTGTCTGCATTGTTTTCTTGTATAGTATAGTGTTATTTATGTCTGTACCTTTGAGAGTCACAAACTGCTGATGAACCAAATTCCTTGTGTGTGTCAACACACTTGGCCAATAAATCTGAATCTGATTCTGGGAGTTTTTCCCTGCCGCTGTCGCCTCCGACTTGCTCATTAGGGATAGGGATAGTTACAGTGATGCCTCGAGATACGAGTTTAATTCGTTCCGTGACCTTGCTCGTATCTCAAATTGCTCGTATCTCAAAACAATTTTCCCCGTTTAAATGCATTGAAAGCCCATTAATCCGTTCCAGCTCGCAAAATTCCACTCCAGTTGTTTTGTTTGTGTTTTGAATATGAAAAATGAACAGTACCTGTATATATAAATGACAAATATTGTATAAAAACATACAGTAATAAAAGAGAATGTTAAAAAAAAATAAACTGGTTTTACTTTACGGAAGATGCGCACGGAGGTTGAGGGAGGAGTAAACAGGAGGAATTTTGTCTCGTACGTACACTTTCGCTTTCGTTCACTTACTCGCTACTGTACACTCTTAATGCTACTTTACACTTAAATGGAACTTAACTAAACTTCAATAAAATTAACGAACTTAAATCAAGCATCGCGTCAGTTCTGGCAGGCCACGTCGTCAAGCGTGCATCAGCTGTTAATCATGTCCACGACACGCACCAATCCGGTTACGACATCCATATTACCCGACCATTTAAATTCCCATTCATAGAGCCGTTCTAGCGCTTCGCTGCTGCTGCGATCTAAACTCTCTCCCCCAACCCCGACTCCACCATGCCGGAACCTGTGTTCGTTGTACCAGTTTACGTCATAAATCTCCACATATTTTTTTCTCTCTCCCTCTCTCTCTAATTATTTCATTTTTTAATTATCCATTCACTCATTTATTACTTTCCAAAAACGCGTAAGCGAGCATATCTAATACTATGCATGATTAGTGGTTCTGTTATACGGGGTTTTTATTCTCTGACCATGCATGGGCACGGACGGGTGCGTGGATTTTTGTCCAGAACAGAACCATACCTCCAACACTAACTGTATGCATATCATCTAAATTCTCTTTTGACAAAGTGGTCCTGACAGAACTGAAATTCTCTTAACTTAACTGAACTTAATTGCTACAATTTCTGTTTTCTTTAAATTAATTTTGCTTAATTTTCTTCATCGCTTTTCTCTTCACTTGTTTTTGCCTTTTTTGTCACTCTTTCCTCACTAACATCTGCCGGTCATTTTAATAAAAACCTGTCCGGTCGGTATATCAGATGCGGTGTAGTCGCACAAGTGAAATTTTTTTAACGGATCCAACGCTCAAAACGGATCCGAAAATTACGGATCCGCAGATGGTCGGCACCTCACGCAGCGCCTTTGCGACTCTCCATAGGAAATGAATGACTTCCTGTTTATCGGCCGTCGTTTGACGTGTGCAGTGGAAAGGCGGCTTTAACCGAGTGAGACGCAGGAAGCTGAGGCAGGGGAAACAGAGCACACGTGGTTGTTGGGATCTTTGTTTCGACGGCGGCGGCTCGGATGCTCGTATCTCAAAAATTTGCTCGTATATCAAGACAAAAATGTGTTTGAATCACAGCTCGTATCTCAAAAAATTCATATGTCAATGCACTCGTATCTCGAGGCATCATTGTATATAGTATTTTTAATTATGTTGGCTTTGTAGAAGCCAACATTCTCTTTTACTATTTAAGCTTAGACAAAAATTTATCAAGAGTAACTCCTCCTATGGCTTTCGAGCCACATGCACCAAATTCGGATATGTCGTAGACCCTGGTCTGAAGTTTTACGCTAATACATTTCTAAGCGATCCAAGTACCTGTACTTCCGGTACCGGGACTCAAAGTGGCCTTTTTTCCCATAGACTCCCATTATAAATTTTGGAGGTTTATAACTCAACAAGCTTCCGAAAACTCAGCCAGCTCCTTTAGGGAGATACTCTGAATAAAGTTTTAAATTGGTGTACCGACTGGCCTTCCGGTTGTGCCGCAGCCCCACCCCCAAAATATGCAAAATCAAAAAACTTTTTACAACATGGACATGCGACATATCAAGACACTCAGAACAATGAGGGGAACTTCCTCACGTGTATTCTGATGACGTCACGTGACGTCACGTGATGTCACGTGAAAATAAAAAATGTGCACAACATGAACATGTGACATATCAAAACACTCAGCCAAATGAGGGGAACTTCCTCAAGAGTATTTGGATGATGTCACATGCTTGTCTCCACTTACCTCCAAATGTTTTGGCACCCTAGCTTTCTGTCCACTTGCCTCCAAAAGCAACAATAACCCTTATGTCCACTTGCTTCCAAAAGCACCGTCCTTTGCGAATACTTACATACATACATAAAGGCTACTACATACTTGCACCATCAAACGAACTTTACAAATCTAGTTTTAAATTAATATTATTAAATGAATTTTAAACTTTAATTGTATGTATTCAGTAATTTAATTGTATGTACCTAGCAACATTGCTGCCACAGGCCAATATACTAATCACTCATCTGTATTGTCAGATACACTTGGACTCAGTCACCACAAATGGTGATTGGTTTCTGAACGAATCAATTTAACAAATCATTTACTTCCATGCACTGACTCATATTTTTTGTAAAAAAAAAAAACACTTCTTTGGCTTACAATCTTGCACTTTTATTAAAGTTCACTTTTCATTCACTTCCATGCACTGACTCATATTTTTTGTAAAATAAACCATTGCTTTGGCTTACAAACTTGCACTTTTGTTGCATAAGACCTATCATTCATTCAGTAAAGAATTGAATCTTACTGGTTCAACATATTAAAAGAATGTAGCACTTTGGAAAAATTTTATATCTCTGCACATATTAAACAAATCTGCCCCAACATTGCATCTGAAGTGGTAAACCTACCAATTCTTAGCAAAATGGTAATTGTCATTTGTAAATTAAATGAACTCACTGGCATGCTTTGTTTTGTTTGCCACAAGAAGAGAAAATGTGCAGAACAGTGCATTTTAAAAGTGTGTAGCATTAAAACAAGGCTTGTAATTGTTGTTCTTCATAACATAATCCCCTATACACAAATGTGTAAAAAATGTAATTATTTTAGCGTTGAAACTACTTACTACATACACATATGTATAATGTTCATTTTACTTCCCCAGCAACTTGGAGCTGTATGGCAACAAAGTGGAACTCCACAGTAATAAGAAACATTGTTATAAATTTTTTTAATTACCTATTTGCAAAGATTTCATATTTATTAGAATTGAAAATAAATTACTATTCTAATAGCACCTAATAACCAAACCTATACATGTGGATGGTGGTAAGTTGTGCAAATCTATTATACTATCTCATACTTTTTTCAGACAAGTCAAATTAGAAATCTTTAAAAATTTAAAATCTTTAAAATTACTTACAAAAAACTTACAAAAGAACAAAAGCAAAATGGTCTACTTATGATTCATATATAGGATTGTTGAAGTTTCTCACTGATTACATAAATCTCCTCATTAAACAAAAGTCCACAGCATTGTACAGGACAGTGTTTACGTGTGCAATTATGAAAATTTAAGTGCTCAATGATGAAAAAGAGATAATAACCAAAATATTACCTGGAATCTTGATTTGAGCATGGGAATGTATCCATAAGAGAGAATAAATCCCAAAGAGTGTGTGTAACATTCTTACTGGAAACACACTCTTACTGGATTTGCTGAACATGATTTGTGATGGCAAATTGATAGTGGGAGAATGAAGGGTTATTTAAAAGGCTTTCTCAGTGGAATGTAATCTGATCCTGTCCTTTGTGTAAACTGAATAGAAAATGCTGTTTGAAAAGAGAGTGGAAGGTTGACACTCCCAGTGAAGACCATTTTACCATAGTTGGTAAATGTGTGTTTCACTATTTCTTCACTATATCTCTTTATTGAAAAAATATAAGCCACACTTTTTTACTCCACAGTTTAAATGTGAAGATATAAATAACAAAATGGTAACTCCTGTCATGAGTGAAACTATAATGCTGTGTGGCTGAAGAGTACGGATCAGCATAAGTCAGGACAATCTGAAACAACAGTGGTGGCCTATTCAAATTAAAACAGTATATTTTTACTTATGTGCAAGATAAGATTTTTACTTAAGTGCAATTCACAGTATAGGTATATACTATACATGTTTCAAAAATAGGTCTGTACTGGCATAGCTATGGTTAGACCATGTTACTACTGGAGGCAGCAATAATCAGAATCAGAATCAGCTTTTTTCGCCAAGCATGCTCACACAAGGAATGTTTGCGGTTAAAGGAGCTCTCTATAACATTGTATACATATATAACAGTGTATACATATATAAAGACTAAAGGGTAAAAATAGAAAAATATAAATAATATGTAAGGTGCATTTGAGTTCTTTACAGACATGCCTCATAGGTAGTATATATAACAATTGTGAATACTGTACATTTATACAACCATAGAAAAAAATCATATTTCTATATTTCTAGATTCTAGTTTTGCACTTTACCAGAAGGGATATGTAATGGTTGGTGTGCTACTTGTGAGAAGAAACTGGCCTGTGAGAAGAAAATCTCCTTGCATCTAGATGTTTTAGTGCGACGTGATCTATAGCGTCTGCCTGATGGCAAAAGAGCAGGGTCTTTGATGATGTTACCTGTATATTTCTTCACCCTGCAGTTGTACAAGTCCTGTAGGTTGAGCAGGGGCACACTAATAATCCTCTCAGCCGTTTTAACAGTCCATTGTAGCCTACTGATATCTGATTTGCTGGCTAAACCAAACCAGACTGTAAAGGATGTATACAGGACTGAGTCAATCACAGTTGTAAAGAACTGTATTATTAGCTCACGTGGTAGATGAATCAATTGGCAGAGGAAGTCTAATCTTTGCTTGGCTTTTTTTTAACAATGGTGTCTATGTGGGTGAATGTGAATGACTCCAAAGGTGTCACAGTGCTTTTGTGAATGGTGAGGGGAGGGAGAGATGAAGGGTTTTTCCTGAAATCCACTATCATCTCCACAGTTTTTAGCGTATTAATTTCGAGGTTGTTTTGACTACACCAGGCAGCCAGCTGGTAAAAGGAGAAGATGTATTCCTAGTCCAGACAAGAACAGCAGTATACTGTAGGTACACCCTTACTTACTCTTCTTCTTCTTCCTCTTATTATTATTATTATTATTATTATTATTATTATTATTATTATTATTATGAGTATTTTGTATGCTTAATGAATTTTGCAATAGAGGACAAGGTCAGCTACCTTCTCTGCAATTTTGCTCTATGCTAGTCAAGCCCTTTAGTGCCACCAACCAGGCAAATTTGGATATACATTTACAATAATTACCATGCAGAGGAATCTCCCACAAATAGATTATAGAATATTTTTTAAGCCACTTATAGGACTCATCATATGACTGCACAGATAGGCAGAATGTATCTTGAACAAAATCATATAGAACTTTCCAGTACTAACTACTGATCTAGCTGCTTGTGCCTTTGATGGAACCATGATTCACAGCAAAATATTGTTCATTCATTCATTCATTTTCTACCGCTTATCTGAACTACCTCGGGTCACGGGGATCTCAGGCGTCATCGGGCATCAAGGCAGGATACACCCTGGATGGAGTGCCAACCCATCACAGGGCACACACACTTTCATTCACTCACGCAAGCACACACTACGGACAATTTTCCAGAGATGCCAATCAACCTACCATGCATGTCTTTGGACCGGGGGAGGAAACCGGCGAGGCACGGGGAGAACATGCGCAAAATCTTGTTATTTTTGCTAAAGGTACTTGGCTTCATACATGTTCTCTTTACAATCCTTCTGTTTAATGAGGATCGAATAGTAGATGAAGCGATGATAAAACCCGATCCAGATATTTATATAAAAGTGAGAGCACTTCACTTTCAAACAGAAAGTCATCCTTGCTGTATGACTAAGGCTGATGTTTATAATTGTAGGGCTTTGTATGGATAACACATCTCACTCTTTTAATCCTTCTGTTGTGATTAATAGTGTATTGGGTATCCCCTATCTTTTAAGGAGATACACAAAGACATATTTGTTCCCTTAAAGAACAAACACAGCTGCAGAAATCCAAGCAATAATTCCAATTCTCTACTTCTTTCCACATCACAACTGAACTGTCATAGAAACAACCTCTTAAACAATTATAAATATAGCTGGATAAAATCTAATCAGTGCATAAAATAACTAATAAAAATCTTATATTTTTTATTGACCACTTCTCTGTAAGCTTGGACCAACTTTTTCCTACATCCTCAGAGACAACCCAGGTTTTTAATCCAGATTTACAACAAATAAAACAAACACATCTGTTTTCTTTGTGAGCACTGTGTGCATGGCACAAATGCAAATCTGGGTCACAATGTTGTTAGGACAGAAGATTTAGAAGCACAAGATGACAGTCTAACCTATTTTTCTCCCATTTGCTCTCCAGATTGCTTTCCAGAGTTACACACTGGTCATCAGGCTTGCAATAAGCATGTTATAAGCTGCTTGATTTTGATTAAAATACATTTTGAACCCGATTTGAAGTTACAACATTTGCTAATAGTGTTAATAGCCCCATCAATTATATGTCAATATTTCAGCTATTTTTAGGGCCCGAGCACCGAAAGGTGCGAAGCCGTATTGTTTTTGCTTGGGTTTATTATTAGGGCCCAAGCAGCGAATGGTGCGAAGCCCTATTGTTTTTGCTCAGGTTTATTAGGGCCTGAGCACCGAATGATGCGAAGCCCTATTGTTTTTCCTCTGGAATATTTATTTATTTGTTTTTATTTTTATTTTTTCCCACACATTGGCCAATTGGGGTCCCTTAACATGCTCGAAAACTCTTGAAATTTGGTACACACGTCAGAGTCGTGCGACGCCAGGCTCAGGCAAAGGCTGGAATGGGCTCTGTAGCGCCCCCTGTAATGCAAAAACAAACATTGGTGCACAGATCGGGCAATTATGTACGCACATGTACGAGAGTTGGTACGCATATAGATCTCATCGACCCGAACAACTTTCGCGCTCTAAACTATGAGCTCCGCCCAACAGGAAGTCGGCCATTTTGGATTGTTTTATAAGTGCATGCGGTGAACTTTTAAATACTCCTCCTAGGGAATTCATGCGATTGACATCAAACGTGGTGAACATGATGCCGAGACATTGCACTTGCTAAATTGCGAAGGGATTTTTGATATCTCAAACGGTGCTGCCATGGCGAGGCGACAAAGTTATGGCGAATTCAGAGAAACAGGAAGTGTCTAATATCTAAAGCAAAAAATGTCTTATTGGGATGACACGTGGTGTGTATGTTCGGCCAAGGATTCCGATCGCATCGATGTGCCTATTGTGAATCTCGGACATAGCGCCACCAACAGACGCCAGGAAGTGTGTTAGTCACAACAGTTGCATGTGGTGAACTTTTAAATACTCTTCCTAGGACATTCAAGCGATTGACACCAAAAGTGGTCAACATGATGCCGAGACATTGCACTTGCTAAATTGTGAAAGGATCTATGATATCTCGAACAGTGCTGCCATGGAGAGGCGACTAATTTATGGCGAATTCAGAGAAACAGGAAGTGTCTTCTATCTAAGGCAAAAAATGTCTTATTGTGATGACACGCGGTGTGTATGTTTGGCCAAGGATTCTGATCGCATCGATGTGCTTATTGTGAGTCCAGGGTATAGCGCCACCAACAGGCCCCAGGAAGTGTGTCAGTCACAAAGTTGGATTTTTTGACAGCTGCATGCGGTAAACTTTTATATACTCCTCCTAGGGGATTCATGCAATTGAGACCAGACTTGGCCACCATGATGCAGAGATATTGGAGATATGGGGCTATTAGCGATCTGCAGAATATTTAGACGGACTGTTTATTACCGCGGAGATACATGGTGCATGTGGCAGGGCATTCAGGTGATCACGAACTACAGGACAACTTCCCCTGCCTTTGATAGGGAAGCCTCTCTACCAGATGCACTGAATGACTTCTACAGTCGGTTTGAAGCACATCCCTCCCCCTGAATGACCAGGTACTATGTCACCACGGCTGATGTGAGGAGAACTCTAAGTAGAGTTAACGAAAGTCTGCTGGACCAGAAAACATTCCTAGTAGAATGCTCAGGGAATTTGCAAAACAGCTAGCTTATGTCTTCACTGACATCTTCAACATTTCCCTGAGTAGCCCGTTGTTCTCATGTGCCTTAAGGGAACAACCATCATCCCCATGCCAAAGAATTCTACAGTGTCCTGCCTCAATGACTATCATCCCGTTGCACTCACACCCATTGTGATGAAGTGCTTCGAGAGGCTTGTCATGAGGCACATCAAAACTCAGCTATCACCTTCACTAGACCCCCTGCAGTTTGGGGGGTCAGGCGTCATCGGGTATCTTCCAAACCACTCCACCGATGGTGCTGTTGCTATGACCCTTCATCTGGCCCTCACCCACCTGGACAATATTGATACATATGTAAGAATGCTGTTCATAGACTTCAGTTCAGCTTTCAACACATTCATCCATCAGCACCTGTCTGGGAAGTTGAGCCTGCTGGGTCTGAACACCTCCCTCTTCAATTGGATCTTGGACTTCCTGACTGGAATACCTCAGTCAGTCCAGATTGGGAACAACATCTCCAGCACCACCACACTGAGCACGGGAGCCCCTCTTAGGGCTGCTAAGTCCACTGCTGTTCACTCTGCTTACTCACCACTTTGTAAGAATGCACAGTTTGTTAGGTTCGCCGATGTCACAACCGTGGTGGGTCTCATCAGCAAGAACGATGAGTCAGCATACAAAGAGGAGGTGAAACAATTAGCTGCCTGGTGTAAAGTTAACAACCGGTATCTGAATGTTGATAAAACTAAAGAGGTAGTTGCTGACTTCAGGAAAGCACATTGTGATCAATCTCTGCTGAACATTACTTGGTACTTAGCATGCGTGCCCTAACAACCAGACTGTGCTATAAATTCTTCCCCCAAGCCATCAGTTTTCTCAACAAACAGAACTGAACTATACCAAAAACACACTTACACCAAACTGTGTGAACTACTCTGGACTGTACAAAATCACTCACTCAATTTCTGTTTTTGTACACTGCATTGCTGTTTTTGCACAACACATTTCAATAGCTCATTTAACTGTGGCTACTAAATAATAACATTACAATTATTGCACAATGTACTTTATAATACAGTATGCACACTGGTCAGCGCTATTCTGTATACTTTTTGTATTTATCTTGAATTGTTTTGTATTGTCTGTTTGCACTGTTCTTGTCTCACACTGTTCAACTAGGTTGCACATGTTGCAATTTATGTGGCTAGAATTTAAGCTCTATGTTTTTTGTCTTGTTTTGTGTAGCGTCTTTTTTGTTGCACCATGGTCCACTGTGTAGTGCATATATGTTTGAAATGATAATTAAAACTTCTTGACTTGACTTGAAAATGTATCTTGACTAAGAAAATCATATTGAACCCTCTAGCTTTTTGTGCCTTTGATAGAAGCATGAATCACAGCAAAATTGTGCTGTTTCTTGTTATTTTCACATGGCTTCATACAAGTTTTCTATGATTTACAAACCATATGTTTTTAGGGTCTCTAAAGACTAAGGTGAAGGTCTCTTAAAGGTTAAGGGCCTTGCTCAAGGGCTCAACAGAGGCAGCTTGGCAGTGCTGGGGTTTGAGCCCTGATCCTCCAATCAACAACCCAGAGCCTTAACCATTTGAGACACCATTGCACCAAATGTATGCGCTAAAAATAAAATTTATTTGGACAGTTATCTTGAATTTGTTTTCATTGAAGCAATGGACAATGTGAAAACTGAGTGTGAAATCTGTGGTTAGAGACTAACCAATGTCTCGAATGCTCTGGGGGAGAGAATTCCAGAGGCTGGGAGCCGCAATACAGAAGGCTCTACCACTAAAAGATTTCAACCTATAATGAAGAACCTCTAACAAATTAGAGTCAAAGGACCTAAGTGCACGGGCAGGGGTATATGTGTGAACGAGATCTGTGATATATTGTGGATAGGAGCGATGGAGAGCTTTAAATGTAGTGAGGAGAACTTTATATTGAATGCGGAAACTAATTGGGAGCCAATGTAAGCTGTATAAAATGGGGTAATGTGGGAGGATTTCTTTGTGTCTGTTAGCACTCTTGCTGCTGAATCCTGCATATATTGGAGTTTCTTTAAAGATGTTGATGGTAAACCATAAAAAAGTGCATTACAGTAATCTAGATGGGAGGTAATGAAAGCATGGACAGGGGTCTCAGCATCATTGATATTTAAACATGAGCGTAATCGGGCAATATTTTGTAGATGAAAGAAGGCAGATTTCATGAGAGATGAGATGTAAGAGGAGAAAGACAGAGAAGAATCAAACACTATTCCCAGGTTTTTGATAGTGTTTGAGGGTTTTACATGACAGCCAGCGATATTAATTTTAGCAATATTAAGAGATGAAGTACATTTAGGAGGGCCAACTAAGAGCAGATCTCTTTTATCTGTATTTAGCTTGAGGAAGTTCTTGGTCATCCATACGTTTATTTCATTGATATAACGAGTTATAACATCTATGGGAAAGGGATCAGTGTGTTTAAAGCTCATGTATAGTTGTGTGTCATCCGCGTATAAGTGACGACGGATAATGTGACTTAATGGAAGCATGTAAATAATAAAAAGTAAAGGCCCAACAACAGATCCCTGAGGAACACCATATGTGTTAATTCACGTTTGGAATTGTTTGGATTACTTCCCGATCTGAGGAATTTCCATATGTATGGATGGTATCTTTCGCCTTTCGCCGTGTTGGAGAGTTGGAGAGCGGCAGGAAAAGTTTGGTTTCTAGTTTATCGCGAGCCCTCTGCCCTCTCGTTCCTCCATCGATCTGACTAACTATGAGGTGAGTTAACACTCTACTTGTGGATTGTCTGTTAGCATACTGTTTGGTCAGGTAGCTGCCCTTTCCGTGTGCTTTTGTTGATGTTGGGTTGGGTTCGGTTCTGGCTAACGCAGCAATGCTGTAGGCTGACTTTTCCATGGCTCTTTTCAACATGTTAAAGCTTCTGGCATTTACTATTCTATGTCTGGCTATTTTTGGGTTCAACAACAATCATATGGAAATGGTATACAAGCCCTGCGAGCTAATGGCTCTAAATGGGCACTGGCGCCTCGACCCCGCGACGTATGACCATTGCCGCTCATCCGGTATCCTTCGTCGCCCAAGATATTTACATCGCTCTTCCAGAAGGAGATACGTTCTTCATCAGTCATCATCGTCTGTGATCCCCTCTATCTGGTCTAGTAGCAGGGCCATGAAACAGTCGGTGCGTTCTCATAATCGACATCGCTCCCTTGTCAACATTAATATGACTGATTCTGTGATTAATCACACCCCTGCTGTCAGTGGAACAAATAAACACTGTGCCCTTCTAAATTGTCGATCTATCTCAGACAAAGGCACCTATATGAATGAGCTAATAGTTGACAATAAATATGATATGTTATTTCTCACAGAGACTTGGCAGGTACCAGATGATTTTATCCACCTGAATCTACTTACCCCTATTGGATACCGACATATGTCAGAACCACGTACAACTGGTAAAGGGGGTGGTCTTGCTGTCATTTTTCGTGCGTCATTAACTGTCTCTAAACTGGTTTTTCACAATACCACGACATTTGAGTACATGGTGATGAAGCTTGGTACCAAACGTCCCATTGTACTTATATTAATTTACAGACCACCTAAACAACAAAGTGAGTTTTTCTCAGAACTCAGTGAACTACTAACCCAAGCATGTGCTGTGTCGTCCCAAGTTATTCTTCTTGGTGATTTCAACATTCATGTTGATACTGCTTGCTCCACTGCTACTCAGCTAAATGTTGTCTTTGATTGTTTTGACCTTATCCAGCATGTTAATTTTCCAACTCATACTCATGGTCACACGCTTGATCTTGTTTGTACATCTGGTCTGAATAATATCTCTGTTGACAGTTTAGCTACCCCTCTTTCTGACCATAGACTCATTTCCTTTGATTTTACATTTATCTGTCCAGTCAACCACATCAAAAATCTAACCATACGTTATCGTCATTTAAATACTGTTGACACTAGCTCCTTCTGTGATTCTGTTGCCTCCTCTACTCTTTCTGATGTGCTAAATTTAACTTGCCCATCAATGATTTATGACGAGTATTGCTGTTCTGTTGAAAAATTGTTGGATGAGTTTGCCCCAATTAAGATTAGGTCTGTCCCTTTGTCCCATTCCTCCCCGTGGTTCAATGCAGAGCTTCGAGGTTTGAAGGTCAAATGTAGACAACATGAACGTCTTTTCAGAAAAACTGGTTCAACTGGACATTTTCTTATATTTGCCGAATGTCTTCAGCAGTATAAATTGGCCTTAAATACAGCCCGCTCTTCCCATATCTCCAGCATCATTAACAAAGCAAGCAATAGGCCCAAAATGTTATTTAGCACAATTAATAAACTGACTCAAGCACCAAAGCACAGCCTTAGTGACTCTGACTCCATGGTTATGTGCTGCTCTTTCCTGAACCATTTCCAGGGTAAGCTAGATACTCTGTATGCGACATTTGGTGAGGAACCAACTACTGATGAGCATATGAAATCTCAATCTAATAATTCTATGGCAACCCTAGCCTTAACCAATTCCTCATTAATCACTGAGTTAATACAAAAATCTAACTCCTCATCATGTACTCTTGATCCTGCACCTACTTTCCTGCTAAAAGACTGTACATCGGCGATTTCTGCCCCCATCTCCCACCTTATTAATATGTCATTTATCTCCTCTACTGTACCTGTGTCACTTAAGACTGCTGCTGTTACTCCCACACTCAAAAAGACTAATCTGGACCCGGCAGACTTATCCAACTACCGCCCTATTTCCAACCTTCCATTTGTATCAAAGATTATGGAAAAGGCTGTGGCCTCTCAGCTGCAGTCATTCCTAGCTGGTAACAATCTCTTTGATATTTTTCAATCTGGTTTCCGCCAACAGCATAGCACGGAGACCGCGCTAGTAAAGGTTGTTAATGATCTTTTACTCACTGGAGACTCAGGTAGTCTCTCTATACTTCTGTTATTAGACCTCAGCTCTGCCTTTGATACTGTCTGTCATAAGATATTACTTTCCCGCTTAGCGGAATTTGGCATATCAGGCTCTGCACTATCCTGGTTTTCTTCTTATCTCACGGGCAGGCAATATCACATCTCCATACACAATTCCAAATCTCCTACTGTCTTACTTAAACATGGTGTCCCACAGGGCTCTGTTCTTGGTCCACTTCTATTCATTCTGTACATTCAGCCGCTTGGTAGCATCATTCGTCGACATGGTTTTAGCTATCATTGTTATGCTGATGATATTCAGTTATACACTACCTGTCAACCAGATTCTGTTAATGTAAAATCCTCACTTTCCTCTTGTGTTAGTGAGTTAAAACTATGGCTACACTCAAATTTTCTTAGCCTGAATCTGGGTAAAACCGACATTCTGATAACTGGTCCTCCATCTCTAATAAAAAACAACTCTGTGGACTTTAGTCTTGATCTGGATGCTACTACGATTTTCCCCTCAGCTACCGTTAGAAATTTAGGTATCATATTCGACCCCTCACTATCCTTTGATGCCCATATTCGCAGCCTCTCCAAAACGTCTTTTTTTCATTTACAATGCATTGTCAAACTGCGACCTTTTATCTGCAGAAATGATGCCGAAACATTAGTACATGCTCTGATTACGTCCCGTCTTGATTACTGCAATTCACTTTTCTCTGGTTTATCAGCTCACTCTATCTCACGTTTACAGTACATACAAAACTCGGCTGCCAGAATGTTAACCTCCAATAAAAAATCTGCCCACATCACCCCTATATTATTTGATCTTCACTGGCTGCCAGTCTCATCACGCATAAAATATAAAATCATACTGCTCACTTATAAGGCACTAAATGATCTTTCCCCCCCCTATCTTTCCGATCTTCTCTCATCCTATGTACCTTCACGATCACTTCGGTCTTCAAATTCTGAACTTCTTTGTATTCCTAGGTACCGTTTATCCTCTGCAGGTGGCAGATCCTTTTCTGTCATTGCTCCAACACTATGGAACTCCCTACCCATTGCACTCAGAACCATCACCACTTTGTCTGAATTTAAATCAAGGCTTAAGACCCACCTTTTCAACCTTCACTACCAGTAAATGGATATATATTAGGAGTCCTTAATTTTTCTTATGTGACTGGAGCGATAGTCGACTTTGCCTGTTTTATAGATATGTAGTAACTACGATCAGATAGGTATGAAATAAACCATGACAAAATGGTGCCAGAGATGCCCAGAGCAGAATACAAGAATATAATTCAGTCAGGAATACAAGAAATGGCATGCATAAATCGACAGGTGCATAATTAAAATATGCATAATTAAAATTATGACACATATGCACAATTTAAACAAATTAATTGTCTGATTATTTAATCTTCACGTTTGCTCCTGTTGTTTGTTCCTAATTTTTGACAAAGATTTTCAATGTTAAAATAGGGGTCTCCTAAAAATGTTTTGGGAACCACTGCAATAGCAGATGAGCAATGAGACAACCACATTGAGAAATTTGTATAAAATTTGAGATCACTTTCTCCAAGAAAAACATCCTTGTTGTATGAGTAAGTTCGATGCTTATATTTGCAGGGCTTTGTGTGGATAAATGCTTTCTGATTTAATCCTTCTGTTGTGGTTAATATTGTACTTTGTATACCTTACCTTTTAGGGAGATACAGAAAGACATATTTTTCACTTAAAGAACAAACACAACTTCAGCAATCCAAACAAGCAATTATTCATTTTCTCTACTTCTTTCCATAGCACAACTGCTTTTTCTGCTGAGAAGCAATTTTGCACTGTCATAGAAACAACCCCTTAAACAATTACAAATAATGCTGGGTATTATCTAATCAGTGGATAAAATGACTGAAAGACAAAGTCATGATACATTATTTTATTGACCACTTCACTGTAAGGTTCAACTTTGTTCTACATAATGAGAGACTAGGATTTTAATCAAGATAAGAACTAAAGCAGATGTGAGTCCTTTTTGCCCACTGTGTGTTTGGAACAAATGCAATTCTGGGTCACAGTGTTTTCTTAGGATGGAAAATGATAGTCTAATTTACATTGCTCCCATTTGCTAATCTGATGGCTGTGCTGCACACTGGTCATAAGGGTCTCTATAAGTACTTCTATATAAACTGCTTGACTTGGGAGACGGAGGTTCATACTAAAGTTTGATCTCACATTTAATCTAGCATATTTTGGATATGTCATCATTCTTTAGGAATACACTAAAAACATTTTAAACCTGATTCGAAATTATGCATCAATTAATAATAGTCCCAATATCTCCAACACAGAGATGTTTATGTTTCTCACCTCCAGTAAGCTCTCTGGCTATCATACAACAACTAGCAACTAGTGAGGGGGAAGGCCTTCTCCCACCTAGTTTTACTTCCTTGGCTCCTAGCCATGGATGGCTGGCACAGTTGTTATTTATAAATTAAAATTTACATAGACCCATCATTGCTACGATATTTCTGATAGCTTCTCTCTCACACCCACAGAACCACAGTCTATCTGTCTCTCCTTTTAACTTTTTTGCTCCCTAGTTATCAAAAGGTTTTCAATCAGTCATCATAAGTTTACTGCATGTGTTTTCTCAAATCCAAAACCAGGCCTCATCACAAAGTCATGGTCCTCAGTGCGTAGAAGCTGCTCTGATTTAATTAGTATGGACTTGGTGCTTCTTCATTTAAAGGCTGTTTGTCTGACTTGAAAAAGAGAAAAAAAATAATAAATATAAAAAGCTCGATTTTATGGGACCATCCACAGAAAATGAATCAGATTTAGTCCAGAATGCATCATTATAATTAGACATATAATATTGCTGTCAATGGGAATACCATATTACTAATCATACAGCATTTTTATCAGACAGAACAGTTTTCTCATTGATTTTAGTAGACTACACTATTTATACATGTATTCTATACTGAATCACCTTCTGCTGCTGTGGATGGACCTATAGAGATATAGTATTTATATATAAATATTTGCCCTTTCCAAAGATCCTCTCTCGCTCTCTCTCTCTCTCTCTCTCTCTCTCTCTCTCTCTCTATCCATATTATCCTCTAAACCAAGGATCTTGGGTGTAAGCTATGTTTGGAAAGAGCAAATATTTAGTTTACTTATATTATATTACCTTCACATGCTCATTCATCTAGTAGTGATTTATCATAGCCAATTGATATGTTTTGGGAGGTTGAAAGAATTCCATTTGGACACAGGATAAGCATGCACAGAAATGTATTCAGACAGTAACTCAAGCTCAGGATGAAACAATGAAACATTGGAGCTATGAGAGCTACAGCACCACCTCCTTTACTTCCTATTCACAATATGCTCACATATTTTTCGAAACAATAGCAGCTTTCTACAGCTATATACTGTGCTGATTTATAATTCGACTGTCAAATGTCACTCAGAACAAGAATGGTTCCTCTTTGTGTTGATCAGCTGGTATCAGATTGCTTCTATGCCTGCATTCAATCTGGGCTCCTACTGAAAACAACAACATGCACAGCAATATCAAAGAAAATTACAATCTAACTAATCTAGCATGATTCTCACCTTCCATTTTTGTTCCATGTATTCTCCCCCAGGTATACATTCTTCTGTCTGCATCGACTGTGGAACTGGCTGTCAGTAAGCAGGGTGACAGGCCAGAGAAATACAAGCCAGATGAGCATCAGCATTAGAAACATCATGTTTTTGGTTAAAACAGGTGCTCCACCGGCCTCAAATTAGAATGTGTACCACCCTTGTCTCAAACAGAGAATGTGTGTCAATCATCAACAAACCCCTCCACAAGTTACAACACTTTCAAGCATATTCTATTGCTCCAGATGTCCTGTCCTGCACACACTGCACAATACACTTTAATCCTGTCCAAATAAACACAAGTGTACTGTAGCTGACAGTATTAACAAGGAAAGTATTTGGATTGGCTCCAGGTTTTGTATTCAAACTGTGTCTCTGCCACTGTTGTGATTGTACATGTATGTGTGTCAAAGCTGTCCTGGACTCTCAGGACAAGGTCTGTTTTTACTGAAATGACATCAAGCCCTTCATCTGATTATAACCAAATATCAGTTTATTTCTACAATGAAAAATAATTATGTAATTCCTAATCTTCTTATTGTACTTGTCGCTAGTAAAATCTTTCAGTAACCTGTTTCGACCTGGTCTAGGTCAGACCATAACATACAGGTAAAACTAAAAATAACTGTGAAAATAGGAAAAGAGAACACAAACAAAACATGGCACAACACAGTTTAGCTTCTTGTTTTAATTCTGTTTTAGGTGGTGATGGTGTCACGGTCGACGCACCTGCCCCGCTTCCCAGCTGGCAACACAGAGAAGCATCGCCGGAATATTAGGCACTTCCGGACTACTATTCCCACAAAGCCCCGCGCCGGGCTAATTACGCCACCAGCTGTTTCCCATTTCCCATGCTATAAAGACTGAACTTGAACTTCCCCCCAGTGCGAAGTCTCGACTAGCTTTTGCTGTCATTCTGAGCGTTCCCTTATTGCTATTCTGTTTACCGGTTTTGACTCTGTTTTGATATTCTGAATCTCCGATTGTTTGCTGTCTGCCCTGACCCTCTGCCTGCCTTTTCGTTTATGATTGTGTGCCTGCCCTTCGATACCGTTTTGCCGTGTTTTGACCCTGCCTGTCTGTGTACGATCTGTTAATAAAAATCACGCTGCACATGGATCACCAGCCATACGACTCCTCCTTACAGATGGCTTCAGAAGTCGGCAAGGCCAAAATAACAAATAAAACTCCCTCTAACTCAACTTTAAGGGAGGGTGTGTTACGCATTAGTATGCTTAGATTTTTACTTGCTATTTTATGTCTGTCGCTGGTGGCTGGGTGTCATTCGTGTCTGTTTCTTGTTTCAGCCCTCCCAATTACAGCACGTTCCACCTGTATTTGACTGGACGATCCTCATGTTACACGCCATGCCCCGCCTCTTCCCCGTGCTATTGGCTGGATGGGAATTTCTTGCGGACATTTAAACTTCGTCAGCCGGGTTTGAAAGGTTGTGTGCTGTAGTTTGCGTGCCGTGTTACCTCATTGTATGAACTGCCGTTTGTTAAAGAGCTTGTGGTTACCTAGCCATTTTGTGTTTCCTGCTCTGTTGTATGTGCTTCCATGTAGATATTGTAAATACACCCTTTTTGGTGGTTTGTAGGAAGTCAATGCCAGTTTTGATTATTCTGTTTATTATTGTTTTTGGCTAGAAAGGGAGTGAGGGAAGGACATGTATTTTCTTTTCTTTTCTTTGTATCAGGTTAACTGAGTTGTACTTGTTGAGTTAGAGGGAGTTTTGTTTGTTATTTTGGCAGATTCTAAACAGATTCTAACATTATATCAGAATAAATCCCAAAGCATCCCTCTCTCAGACGTGATAATAATTTTTGCAAAAGTAGAAGTGTGAGAGGGAGACGATGATCATTGCCTTTAGGTTTCTCTTTTTACGTCCATTAAGCAGGAGACAAATTGATTAATTCATGGGCAAGCTGATGGTGGATGGATCCAAGCAGCGCAGGTGGAATTGGATGCTGGCGATCATACTTTTGATGGATGAAGGCTGCATTTTTTGTGACTCAAACCAGTGGTCTATAAAAGCACTAACATATGAAACATTGACAGGAAGTACATCTACATTGAAGGTGGCAAAGAAAGAACTAAAATGAGACCAAGCAGAGTCATACATTTTTAATGTCGATTTGGCTAGACCACTATACATGTACTTGGCTGCTGAATGCAAATAAGATTGAAGGGTCATGTCTAATCTATCACTGTTTGGCTGAAAAGAGGGCAGACCAAGCTGGCTGGTGCTGAATCCGGACACAGGAGGTGGAATTTCTGGAATTCAAATCGAGAAAGAGAATCAGCGATTTGATTATTTAAACCTGGAATGTGAACAGCTCGAAAAATGAAGTTATCCATGACCGATAGCCAAGTAAGGTGACGAATCTGTTGATAAACGGAACTAACCTTTGTTAATAATATTAACAGTAGCCTCATTGTCACAAAAAAACAGAATTTGTTTTCTAGACCATTGTTTTCCCCACAGAATACAAGCTATCACTATGGGATATAATTCCAACAGAGCAGTGGACATGTTATTATCAGGCACGGAAAGCAGTTCCTTTGGCCATTTACTAGCAAACCACTGACCATTAAACACCCCCCCACCCCACCCCACCCCCCACCCCACCCAAAAAAAACAAAAAAAACAACGGAAGGCGCAGCATCTGTATATAATTTAAGGGCTGCAGAAGACTCCAGATCATCAAGATGAAAAAAAGAAATGCCATTCCATTCCAGGAGCAAAGACCAGAACCTGAGATCTGATCTGCAGCCTGCATCTAAGGTAACTATGTCCTTAAGATCTTTAACTGATTTGGATAGATCAAGGAGTCTGGCAAAATTAAGATGGCCTAGTAGAGAAAGCAATTCTTTTTTTGAAAAAGTTACAGACATCTGAGCATTTTTCATGATTTCTCTAATGCGACTTAATTTCTCAATGGGCAACGAGGCTTGCATTAGATTAGAATCTAGTGTAATGCCTAAAAACTCAATGACTGTAAGAGGGCCTAAAGTTTTTTCCTCAGAAAGGGGGACACGTAAATCGGCAAAAGTTTGTCTTAACGCCGAAATGCATATTTCTGGCTTCGAATTTTTATAATCGACCAGCAGAAAATCGTCTAAGAGATGGAGCACATGCAGTAATTTGCAGTTATTAAGGAAAATCCAACATAGCACCTCTGATAATGTATGAAATATTTTTGGACTACTGCGACAGCCGAAAGTGAGCCTGAGCGAAAAAAAAAAGTTTTTCTCTCCATTTAATGCCAAATAAATGCCACTGCGATGGATGTAAAGGCATAACTTTGAATGTGTCTGAAATATCTGCCTTTGCGAGCCATGCACCCCTACCTGCTATCTTAATCATTTTAATTGCGTCGTCAACGGTTGTGTAATTAGCCAGAGGAATTAATAGACTGTTAATACTCTGAGCAGCATCATTATGAGGTGCGCACAAGTCAAAAATTAAGTGCTTCTTTCCTGAATATTTTTGTGTAGCTATCCCTATAGGATTAATCCAACAAAGTGAGAAAGGAGATTTTTCAAAAGGCCCAATAAGAAATCCTTTCTTAACTTCCCTTTCCAACAAAGAATCGACAATTTCAGGTTCTTTAACAGCTGAAAGCAAATTATTACAGGAAAAACAATGAGTAGGCAACTAAGACAATCCTGCAAAAAAACCTTGGATAAGTCCAGTTATTAAATAATTGACGAAGCAGCGGTTAGGATGCTTTCTCAGTGCCTGTACCAGCTTTGGAACATTGACTGGGGTTGATGGCTTTGTTTCTTTTTGTCCCTTTTCATAAAGCGAGTTTGTCTTGGGCACACAGATTTTGGGTGGCCATCCCCGCAGTAACTACAAGCATGAACATATTTACAATTTGCAAACATCCATCCATTTCCATCCGTTTGGAAATTTTCTACCGCTTATCCGGGGCCAGGTCGTGGGGGCAGCAGTCTAAGCAGGGACGCCCAGACTTCCCTCTCCCCAGACACTACCTCCAGCTCTTCCGGGGGAATACCGAGGCGTTCCCAGGCCAGCCGAGAGACATAGTCCCTCCAGCGTGTCCTAGGTCTTCCCCAGGGCCTCCTCCCAGTTGGACATGCCCGGAACACCTCCCCAGGGAGGCATCCAGGAGGCATCTGGAACAGATGCCCGAGCCACCTTAGCTGACTCCTCTCAATGTGGAGGAGCAGCGGCTCTACTCTGAGCTCCTCCTGAGTGACCGAGCTCCTCACCCTATCTCTAAGGGAGTGCCCAGCCACCCTGCGGAGGAAAATCATTTTGGCTGCCTGTATCCGGGATCTTGTCCTTTCGGTCATGACCCAAAGCTCATGACCATAGGTGAGGGTAGGAACGTAGATCAACTGGTAAATCTTTCTTCACCACAACAGACCGGTATATCGTCCGCATCACTGCAGAAGATACAACGATCCGCCTGTCGATCTCTCGCTCCATCCTTCCCTCACTCGTGAACAAGACCCCAAGATACTTAAACTCCTCCACTTGAGGCAGGAGCTCTCCACCAACCTGAAGGGGGCAAGCCACCCTTTTCCGGTTGAGAACAATGGCCTCGGACTTGGAGGTGCTGATTCTCATCCCCGCCGCTTCACACTCGGCTGCAAACCGTCCCAGTGCATGCTGAAGGTCCTGATTTGAGGAAGCCAACAGGACAACATCATCTGCAAAAAGCAGAGACGAAATCCTGTGGTCCCCAAACCGGACTCCCTCCGGCCCCCAACTGTGCCTAGAAATCCTGTCCATATAGATAATGAACAGGACCGGTGACAAAGGGCAGCCCTGCCGGAGTCCAACATGCACCGGGAACAAGTCTGACTTACTGCCCGCAATGCGAACCAAACTCCTGCTCCGGTCATATAGGGACCGGACAGCCCTTAGCAGAGGGCCCCGGACCCCATACTCCCAGAGCACCCCCCACAGGTCACCACGAGGGACACAGTGGAATGCCTTCTAAAGATCCACAAAGCACATGTGGACTGGTTGGGCAAACTCCCATGAACCCTCCAGCAACCTGGCGAGGGTATAGAGATGGTCCAGTGTTACACGACCGGGACAAAACCCGCATTGTTCCTCCTGAATCTGAGGTTCGACAATCGGCCTTATTCTCCTCTCCAGTATCCTGGCATAGACTTTTCCGGGGAGGCTGAGTGTGATCCCCCTGTAGTTGGTCCCCCTTCTTAAACATAGGGACAACCACCCCAGTCTGCCAGTCCAAAGGCACTGTCCCAAGCCACCATGCGACGTTGCAGAGGCGTGTCAACCAAGACAGCCCCACAACATCCAGAGACTTGAGGTACTCAGGGCGAATCTCATCCACCCCAGTGCCTTGCCACTAAGGAGCTTCTCAACTACCTCAGTGACCTCAGCTTGGGGGATCAATGAGTCCACAACTGAGCCCTCTGCTTCCTCAGTGGAAGACATGTTGATGGGGTTGAGGAGAACCTCGAAGTACTCCTTCCACCATCCGAGGATGTCCCCAGTTGAAGTCAGCAGATTCCCACTCACACTGTAAACAGTGTGTGAAGGGCACTGCTTCCCCCTCCTGAGGTGCCGGACGGTTTGCCAGAATTTCTTCGAGGCCGACCGATAGTCCTTCTTCATGGCCTCACCGAACTCCTCCCAGACCCAGGTTTTTGCCTCCGCAACCACCCGGACTAAAGCTCGCTTGGTTCTCCGGTACCTATCAGCTGCCTCCGGAGTCCCCCGAGCCAACCAGGCTCGATAGGACTCCTTCTTCAGCTTGACGGCATCCCTTACTTCCGTGGTCCACCACCAGGTTCAGGGATTGCCGCGCGTAGACAATGGAGGTGGAGAACATGGTCCACTCGGACTCAATGTCTCCAACCTCCCTCGGAATCTGGTTGAAGCTCTGCCGGAGGAGGGAGTTGAAGATCTCTCTGACCGGAGACCCTGTCAAACGTTCCCAGCAGACCCTCACAGTACGTTTGGGTCTGCCAAGTCTGTCCAACTTCCTCCCCTGCCATTGGATCCAACTCACCACCAGGTGGTGATCAGATGACAGCTCCGAACCCTCTCTTTACCCGAGTGTCCAAGACATACGGCCGGAGGTCAGATGAAACAACCACAAAATCGATCATCGACCTCCGACCTAGGGTGTCCCGAATTTGCAAACATTTTCGTTAAAATTATAGCACAATGGAGTAGCAAATGGTGTCACCTTAGAGTCAACAGTTTGAAAACCAGGCTTAGATGGAGGAGATGCAGATTTTGGGCATAGATTGAGAGTGTGAGAATGAGAGCCACAGATCGAGTAGGAGAGCGCTTGATGACCTGTGAAATGTCTGCTTATGAGGGTTAAGTCAACTACAGACCAGTCCAATCTTTGATTAAAACGTTGAATAAACATAGCAGCTTTTGCGGAGAATGATTTATGATATTCATAGAAGAGAGTTCGTCAAAGCCAAGTCAGAAATGATTGCTAAATACGTGTCCAGCTCGTCTCTACGAGACGGATAGATTTCACAAATGACGTCTCTATAAACCCCAAATGCCACATTAAATTCAGCTAGTGTTAACATTTTTGAAAGTCAGGGGTCGCTCTCTTTAAGCATAACAGACACATCGCCGCAATCAACAACGCGCCTCTCACTCTTTTCTGAGCACAGCAATATTTTCACAGGGTTTACATCATTACCTGCTATGATTTGGCTTCTTAACTGATGAGAAATCACAGCAGCCGGTGGAAAGAATGGAGAGCCTGTTGTCACGGGATTTGCACTTCCCATGGTTCTTTGTGGTATAGTCACTGAATTGATGCCATCATCATTCTGCTGCGGAGTAAACACGGGCAGCCGCGCCGTGGCCGATGAGGAGTTATCGTAAGACGGGCCAGGGATGGGAAAGTTTGCCGAGGACCTAGATGTTGGACTGGGCTCAAGAAATTGAATTCTGGAGTTCATGTCGGAGAGCGAAAACTGAATGCTGGACAAGGCTGACAACACTGGGTTGTTGCTTTGGACTGAGGAAGAGTAGACTGCTGGGGTTGAGACGTCAGAACCACCTGCCCGTTTGGGTGCAACATCAGCTGAAGTGGAAGCCGGTTCGAGGTTCTTTCTCTTCTGCGCCTGTTTCTTGCCAGAGAATGAAGGAGGAGGAGGAACATCTGCTGCAGGGACATACTTTTTTTCACAGAGAAAAGCAAACAATCCCTTATGCGTAGCTCCAGTCAGTGCCGGGATATCGTGTCTGTATAAGGTTTCCAGTAACTTTGGAAGCGGCCAGTCAGTGATGCTGGGAGGACTAACGTTACCTGATTTACTCGCCAGACGAGAGCTCAGGCGGACCAAAGCATTGCTTTCGTCATGAATGGCTTCCTCTGCTTGACTTAACGTTATTTGTTGCTGAGTTTCTTCAATGGATTCAACTTGCCATGGATCTGTATCATTTGTGGCGGTGGACATGGTCAGCAGTTGGGTGAGTACAGCAAACTAAAAGCGTAATCTCATTTTATTGCAAGAAGCTGAGCTCTTGCAAGCAATACAGAGGATACAGCCAAGCAGCAAGCAGACAGACTGAAAAGCATTTAAATAGGGTGCCCTGTTTGAAAGGGCCCAATTGAGCACTTAGGATTCAGATCAGCTGATGGGGATGGGTTAGAATTTTTTGACAATCAGCTGATAGCCGAGCTTGACTATGTGGCCTGCCTGAACTGACGCTGAACGTTATATTAAAGTAAAGATGTTGTGTAGATTATGTAGCACCAGTGTCCTGGAGGAATGTGGTTTCAGTTCACTGTGTATATCAGCTATGAATGATAAGTAACTCAAGATCAGGAAGGGATGGACAGAGACGTCCATTCACATCTACAAACTGTCAACCAGACCTCTAAATCAGTCAATCACACCTGAGCCAGGGGCAAGCTGTTCCTTTAATTTCAACAAAAAATCTTCTAGTCTGTCAGGGAGAACAGTATGATCAGTGATGTCAAACGCTGCACTAAGGTGAAGATAAAAAAGTAAGGTGTAATTGCCAACTGATAGATTTTCTGAATTTTATTCCTATATAGGTATAAGCATAATTGTTCTGCTGCAGAGGTGTCAAGTAACGAAGTACAAATACTTACTAATAGTAATTATTAATGAAATAGTAATTATTTTTTAGCATACTTTTTACTTCTACTCCTTACATTTTCACGCAATTATCTGTACTTTCTACTCCTTACTTTCACTTCATTCCGGCTTGTCATCATTCAAAAGAAAAACCTATCAAGATAAATCGCGCCATCCGGATAGAGTGAATGTGATTGTGGTTGGATGAGAAGTATAAACATATACCGTTCCGACACCCTATTGGTTTGTACGTGACCCATCGTACCTGCACATGACACAAATAACATGACACTTCAGTTACCCAACGCTGGACATAGCAGACGGAGCCAAGTGCGAAGATGTCCGTGGCAGAGGCTCAAAACTCAAATCAATGTCTCAACAACCAGCACCAGCACCAGTGAGGAAGTTGGTAGCCAAGAAGACCAACCAACCCCAACCCTTATACATCCCTGTCCGGATCTGGAAGAATTGTTTGAAATGGTTGGATGGAAAAATAAGTCATTGCGCATGCGCTGTAAGCTACGCGCACCCAAATACCACGCGCCAATGGCTTTCAAAAACTCGCCGTCTAATTTAAAAAAGCATATATAGGTAAGCTGAAATTTTGTTACCAGTCAATTATTAACAAATTCGACTTTAGCCAAACGTTATCTGAGCTGAAATTATTTCTATAGTTTTTGTTATTATCAGTCGATTATTGACAATATTGTAGTGACCTAGTAATGTACTAATAATAATAAATTTGCAATGTTTTCTATGGCAAACCTGGGTACATGCCAATGGTTTGCTTGCTACCAGAAGGCTATGATGCAAACTAGTTTGGTGGCTCGGTGTGAGATTTGAAATTCAACTTTAACCAAATGTTATCTGAGCTTATATTGGTATTATATGCAATTTTTGTAAGTTAATTGTGCAAAGCTATAATCTACAGCTGGTTGATAAGTTATGTACTACGGATATTCATGATCCTGTCTGTGTATGCACGCGTGCGCCTGTATGGGGCCCTATGGGTCCTTGTAAAGAGGTAATAGGCCCAACTATTAGCCAAATGCTGTTAAAATGATTTTACTGCTAATTTTCAGTCATGCCAGCAGCTGCTTGTGGTCCTAAAACAGCTTTAAAGAGATAGTCCACCGAAAAAGAAAAATTCTGTCATCATTTTCTGATCCTCATGTTGTTTTAAATCTGTATGAATTTATTTATTCTGATGAACTTCTTTTCCTCCTTGAAGAAGAACAGCCTTTTTGAAATGACCCAGCAGTTGTATGCGTACCTGGGGTGCCCAGGAGACACAGTAGAGGTACTGAAGTCCCAGCTGTGTGCCATCTATCACTTAAGCTTAATACGACACTCCCTGCCTCAGCAGCCTGTGAAAGATTGTTTAGTGTTGCAGGGCTGATCTTCAGGCCAAGAAGAGCATGCATTGTCTCAAAGAACTTTGAGAACCAGCTGCTTTTGTGGATGAACAAAGCCTATTGGTAACTCTTTGATGCATGTTGTTTAATTCCAATGTGTTTGTTTTAATAAAGGTAATTGTTGACATTTGCACCATTACAATACTTATAGCCAACTAGTCATATCTTCCGCTCCATGAAACACAGCTCAGTAGTACACATATACGGTTCTTTAATGTATTTGCATTGTGCTAAAATGCGTTCTTTTCCAAAGGGCATATACAGTATGCTCCTGAAACAGGTAGCCTAGTGCATCCCAAATTTTTCAACATTATCATATTAATATAACATTATAGTCATTATGGCCTTTAGAAATATGTTTTTGAGGAGGTGGGGTGTGCACAATAGGCCTCTGTGGCACAGCCTAAGTGTTTGTCCTTAATGGCATTTTTTTCTTGCATTACTTTTACTTTTATACGTTTAAAGTAGTTTTGAAACCAGTACTTTTACACTTTTACTTGAGTAAAAAGCTTGAGTTGATACTTCAACTTCTACAGAAGTATTTTTAAACCCTAGTATTTATACTTCTACCTGAGTAATGAATGTGAATACTTTTGACACCACTGTTCTGCTGCAACATTTTCTAGGGTCTTGGTGTTAAAATGAATTTACAATATTGGCCTATAGTTAGTGTTAAAATTTTTGAGTTTACCTGGAGCAAGAGCCATGCTGCTACTGCTTCTTCTGAACTGAATTCAAGAGACTGCCAAAGAACCATGCAGAGAATGATTGAATATTAAAACTCTTCAAAATTTCCTGAGATTAACAGGGAATATTTATACAAAAAAAACATGAAGCATTCAGAGCTATCTATTGATAAACAAAATGGGTCAGCAGTAAGAGATGCTGTGGTTGACACGGCTACTGATATGTAACCATATATGGCAACGTAGCCCAGACCTAGGAAGAGCAGCCCCACAGTTTGTATAGTCAGGGGGCTCTAGATATGAAACAGATGTTGGGATGACGTGTAGGAATGTATGGGCAATCCATATATTGGCTGCGACAAGTTAGATCGGGAGTCGCTCTGCAGACCGGCTCAGGCTGTTATTACATGATAATAAAAACCTTATTGGTCTGGCAACAAAACCCAAGTCTTCATGTGATTCCTCAATATTGCATGGTCTGTATTTGCTGTTAAGAGGGCCTTGATGGATAGCAGTACATAAAATGAAGATGACCATTGTATTGCTCTGCATTTGTTAGTAAGAGGGCTTTGATGGATATCAACAAAACTAAAGCAGACCAATACAGCAAGTGTGCATAATTAGCATCCTGTTTGTGTGTAAGAGACCGCAGCGGTTAATATAGATATCGTTTTATGTGAGAATACTACTAGCATTCAGGGCAATGTGTTGCTGCTGGTGGTATGAAGAAAAGGTTTATTGTAACTGAATACTTTGACAATAGATATAATTTTATGAGAGAATACCACTGGCATTCAGGGCAATGTGTTGCTGCTGGTGGTATGAAGAAAAAGTTTATTGTAACTGAATACATGACAATAGATATCGTTTTTTATGAGAAATTATCACCTGCATTTCAGGGCATGTGAAATTGCTGCAGGTGGTATGTAATAAAAGGTTTTATGTGTGTACCTTTGTATGTGTAGGTTGCTGTGTTGAGGAAGTGCACAAGTTGTGAGTGTTCGTGTAAACAGGGACAGACTATAAGTTGCATTAAATAGGCATAATAATAATTAGCTAAATAAGTATAAAATAAATTAAAAAAGTTAATGTTGTGGTTTTAGAGATTACAGGTCATAATGGCAGCCTCCCCTGTGGACACATTAGTGGTGAAACATCTGTTTTGTAAAGACCTTCTAAGTAAGATCTCAAGCAAATGGCAGAAAAGAACTAAAAGTATGAGTATGAAATGGCCAAAGGAAGGGACATTTGATGTCAGCGTATTCCTCCAGAGTTCCAGTTCGCGTCGCTCATTGGTGACATCACCTCCAGGTCACCAGACTTTTCATCCCGGCAGCGCTATTTAAGCACATCTTTTGTGCATGATTTTTGCCAGATGAAGCTGAGCTCTTGCAAGCAATGCAGAGGAAACAGCCAAGCAGACAGACTGAAATGCATTTAAATACAGTAGGGGGACGCCCTGTTTGAAAGGGACCAATTGAGCGCTTAGAAATCAGATCAGCTGATGGGGATGGGTTAGAATTTTTTGACAATCAGCTGATAGCCGAGCTTGACTATGTGGCCTGCCTGAACTGACGCTGAACGTTATATTAAAGTAAAGATGTTGTGTAGATTATGTAGCACCAGTGTCCTGGAGGAATGTGGTTTCATTTCACTGTGTATATCAGCTATGAATGATAAGTAACTCAGGATCAGGAAGGGATGGACAGAGACATCCATTCACATCTACAAACTGTCAACCAGACCTCTAAATCAGTCAATCACACCTGAGCCAGGGGCAAGCTGTTCCTTTAATTCCAACAAAAAATCTTCTAGTCTGTCAGGGAGAACAGAATGATCAGTGATGTCAAACACTGCACTAAGGTGAAGATAAAAAAGTAAGGTGTAATTGCCAACTGATAGATTTTCTGAATTTTATTCCTATATAGGTATAAGCATAATTGTTCTGCTGCAGAGGTGTCAAGTAACGAAGTACAAATACTTACTAATAGTAATTATTAATGAAATAGTAATTATTTTTTAAGCATACTTTTTACTTCTACTCCTTACATTTTCACGCAATTATCTGTACTTTCTACTCCTTACTTTCACTTCATTCCGGCTTGTCATCATTCAGAAAAAAAAACCTATCAAGATAAATCGCGCCATCCGGATAGAGTGAATGTGATTGTGGTTGGATGAGAAGTATAAACATATACCGTTCCGACACCCTATTGGTTTGTACGCAACCCATCGTACCTGCACATAACACAAATATCATGACACTTCAGTTACCCAACGCTGGACATAGCAGACGGAGCCAAGTGCGAAGATGTCCGTGGCAGAGGCTCAAAACTCAAATCAATGTCTCAACAACCAGCACCAGTGAGGAAGTTGGTAGCCAAGAAGACCAACCAACCCCAACCCTTATACATCCCTGTCCGGACCTGGAAGAATTGTTTGAAATGGTTGGATGGAAAAATAAGTCATTGCGCATGCGCTGTAAGCTATGCGCACCCAAATACCACGCGCCAATGGCTTTCAAAAACTCGCCGTCTAATTTAAAAAAGCATATATAGGTAAGCTGGAATTTTGTTACCAGTCAATTATTAACAAATTCGACTTTAGCCAAACGTTATCTGAGCTGAAATTATTTCTATAGTTTTTGTTATTATCAGTCGATTATTGACAATATTGTAGTGACCTAGTAATGTACTAATAATAATAAATTTGCAATGTTTTCTATGGCAAACCTGGGTACATGCCAATGGTTTGCTTGCTACCAGAAGGCTATGATGCAAACTAATTTGGTGGCTCGGTGTGAGATTTGAAATTCAACTTTAACCAAATGTTATCTGAGCTTATATTGGTATTATATGCAATTTTTGTAAGTTAATTGTGCAAAGCTATAATCTACAGCTGGTTGATAAGTTATGTACTAAGGATATTCATGATCCTGTCTGTGTATGCACGCGTGCGCCTGTATGGGGCCCTATGGGTCCTTGTAAAGAGGTAATAGGCCCAACTATTAGCCAAATGCTGTTTAAAATGATTTTACTGCTAATTTTCAGTCATGCCAGCAGCTGCTTGTGGTCCTAAAACAGCTTTAAAGAGATAGTCCACCGAAAAAGAAAAATTCTGTCATCATTTTCTGATCCTCATGCTGTTTTAAATCTGTATGAATTTATTTATTCTGATGAACTTCTTTTCCTCCTTGAAGAAGAACAGCCTTCTTGAAATGACCCAGCAGTTGGATGCGTACCTGGGGTGCCCAGGAGACACAGTAGAGGTACTGAAGTCCCAGCTGTGTGCCAGCTATCACTTAAGCTTAATATGACACTCCCTGCCTCAGCAGCCTGTGAAAGACTGTTTAGTGTTGCAGGGCTGCTCTTCAGGCCAAGAAGAGCATGCATTGTCTCAAAGAACTTTGAGAACCAGCTGCTTTTGTGGATGAACAAAGCCTATTGGTAACTCTTTGATGCATGCTGTTTAATTCCAATGTGTTTGTTTTAATAAAGGTTATTGATGGCATGCCTCTGAAGTTTGACTTTTTTGCACCATTACAATACTTATAGCCAACTAGTCATATCTTCCGCTCCATGAAACACAGCTCAGTAGTACAAATACAGTATATGGTTCTTTAATGTATTTGCATTGTGCTAAAATGCGTTCTTTTCCAACGGGCATATACAGCATGCTCCTGAAACAGGTAGCCTAGTGCATCCCAAATTTTTCAACATTATCATATTAATATAACATTATAGTCATTATGGCCTTTAGAAATATGTTTTTTGAGTAGGTGGGGTGTGCACAATAGGCCTCTGTGGCACAGACTAAGTGTTTTTCCTTAATGGCATTTTTTTCATGCATTACTTTTACTTTTATACGTTTAAAGTAGTTTTGAAACCAGTACTTTTACACTTTTACTTGAGTAAAAAGCTTGAGTTGATACTTCAACTTCTACAGAAGTATTTTTAAACCCTAGTATTTATACTTCTACCTGAGTAATGAATGTGAATACTTTTGACACCACTGTTCTGCTGCAACATTTTCTAGGGTCTTGGTGTTAAAATGAATTTACAATATTGGCCTATAGTTAGTGTTAAAATATTTGAGTTTACCTGGAGCAAGAGCCATGCTGCTACTGCTTCTTCTGAACTGAATTCAAGAGACTGCCAAAGAACCATGCAGAGAGTGATTGAATATTAAAACTCTTCAAAATTTCCTGAGATAAACAGGGAATATTTATACAAAAAAAAAACATGAAGCATTCAGTGCTATCTATTGATAAACAAAATGGGTCAGCAGTAAGAGATGCTGTGGTTGACACGGCTACTGATATATAACCATATATGGTAACGTAGCCCAGACCTAGGAAGAGTGGCCCCACAGTTTGTATAGTCAGGGGGGTCTAGATATGAAACAGATGTTGGGATGACGTGTAGGAATGTATGGGCAATCCATATATTGGCTGCGACAAGTTAGATCGGGAGTCACTCTGCAGACCGGCTCAGGCTATTACATGATAATAAAAACCTTATTGGTCTGGCAACAAAACCCAAGTCTTCGTGTGATTCCTCAATATTGCATGGTCTGTATTTGCTGTTAAGAGGGCCTTGATGGATAGCAGTATATAAAATGAAGATGACCATTGTACTTGGTCTGCATTTGTTAGTAAGAGGGCCTTGATGGATATCAACAAAACTAAAGCAGACCAATACAGCAAGTGTGCATAATTAGCATCCTGCTTGTGTGTAAGAGACCGCAGCGGTTAATATAGATATCGTTTTATGTGAGAATACTACTAGCATTCAGGGCAATGTGTTGCTGCTGGTGGTATGAAGAAAAGGTTTATTGTAACTGAATACTTTGACAATAGATATAATTTTATGAGAGAATACCACTGGCATTCAGGGCAATGTGTTGCTGCTGGTGGTATGAAGAAAAAGTTTATTGTAACTGAATACATGACAATAGATATCGTTTTTTTATGAGAAATTATCACCTGCATTTCAGGGCATGTGAAATTGCTGCAGGTGGTATGTAATAAAAGGTTTTATGTGTGTACCTTTGTACGTGTAGGTTGCTGTGTTGAGGAAGTGCACAAGTTGTGAGTGTTCGTGTAAACAGGGACAGACTATAAGTTGCATTAAATAGGCATAATAATAATTAGCTAAATAAGTATAAAATAAATGAAAAAAGTTAATGTTGTGGTTTTAGAGATTACAGGTCATAATGGCAGCCTCCGCTGTGGACACATTAGTGGTGAAACATCTGTTTTGTAAAGACCTTCTAAGTAAGATCTCAAGCAAATGGCAGAAAAGAACTAAAATTATGAGTATGAAATGGCCAAAGGAAGGGACATTTAATGTCAGCATATTCCTCCAGAGTTCCAGTTCACGTCGCTCATTGGTGACATCACCTCCAGGTCGCCAGACTTTTCATCCCGGCAGCGCTATTTAAGCACATCTTTTGTGCATGATTTTTGCCAGATGATCTCTCTCCAGTTACATCATGATCTGTTAGTCATCCCGCCGTCCTCCTGTTCTAGTTATTTCTCATAGTCTTGCTGCTGTTGGCCCGAGCGGACTTCTCGCCAGGATGGAATTACTTTTTCCCTTTTGTGTCCCCTGTTTTTGCGGACTTCAGTTGTGTTCTTTGCTAGCCTATGCCCTTTTTTGTTTGTTTCATTTGTTTTGGGGATTTTGTTGCTATTTTTGCTCTCCCATTTTTCCCATGGATTATTGGATTATTGCCCGTGTGTGGATTATTTCCCGTGAGCAGATTATTTCCTGTTTATGGATTATAACCTTCATGGATGTAAGACCAGCACCTGTGGATTATTATCATACTTTGGCTACCTGTTGCTACTGTGCTTCTGTTATGAGGTTTGTGCTGTGACTTTGCCCTGCTTATGCCTCTGACTCTTCGCACCTGAACTGTGTCCTACGGTTGGATCATTATTGTTATTATTATTATTAAACTCTCTTCATTGGATTTTGTCTTGTGTCTGGGTTCCTCCCTAGCACCTCCACACTGCTAACTGATAGAAGCAATGTGTGAGAAAATGGAAACTCTGATAAAAAAAACTACAAGACTACAGCTAGCAACAAGAAGAGTACGCAGAGAGAAGTAAAAAGGGGGTTGGCTACAACACCCACATATGTGCCCCTTGAAGGTCAATTCCCAGTACTCAAGGGAAAGGTGGAGGTTTTAGGAGAGATGCAGATGAAAGGGCATTTTGATTTAGGATGATAGGAAGCTGTTTAATCAAAAAGCAGATTATTATATAGTAGAGAGAATGAAGGTGAAGAGGAGTCATCATTCACTGTAGGAATTTGGAAACGAGGGGTTGGGGTGGCAGCAGCCATTTCAGGGTTCAGCCCAAGGCCCAGTGAATCCATGGGGAAGTCCAAACCATGATTATTAGGGATGCCCAGAGAATCCTATGGGAAGAGTTACCAATTTTAACAACTAACGCTGAACAAGAACCCATTCTCTCTCAACACTGAATACAGCCATGCTCTGCTCAGTTGGCAGAACTAAAAGCACTCACAGCTGCATGCCAATTAGCAATGGGACAGATATTATATATCTGACAGCAAATATATTCACTGACTCAGCCTATGCTCAGCAGTATGGAAACAGAGAGGGTTTAAAAAGAGCAATGGAACCCCCATCCAACATGCCAAACAGACAGGTAAATTAATGTCTGCTATGATGTTACAAAACGACTGGCGGTCGTTAAATGTCAGGCACATAAAAGGTGGAATGACTATGTCATTAAAGGAAACAACATAGCAGATTCAAAAGCAAAAAAGGCTTCAGGATGTCAAACAGCATTGTTAGCTCCAGTAATTCTTATAGAGCCACAGCCTCAGTTTGCTGGACATTGTTCATATTCAACAGCAAGCAGGTGCATACAAACACTCTATGTAGCACCAGAGAGGAGGTCAGAAAGATCAGAAGGGACAGTTATCAAATTCCTCACAAGGGAAGTGATACCTAGATTTGACATTCCATCAGAGATTTGTTCAGATAATGGTTCAGCATTCATTCAGAAAACTGTAAAGCAAGTACTGCAACATTTAAGAATGAAGCAAAGATATGATGTGTCTACAATCCACAATCAGAAGGTATGGTATAAAGAATAAGTGGTACCCTCAAGGCCAAACTTAACAAAATCTGTAAAATACTAAACCTAACTGGATTCATGCTTTACCCCTTGCACTAATGAGCTAACAGAAGCACGCACCTAACCCCGCATGAAATGCTTACGGGTCGACCCATGCCTGTGCCATATTGCAGAGGTCCCTATAAAGGACCTCCACTAGAGCAATTGCAAATCGAACTTAGGTCTTATATGAAAAAACTAACTGCAATACATAAAGCTATCTATGTGCAGGAGTAAAGCAAGGATGCACTCATCATGTGAGAAATATAAATGTAAAGGATAATGATTTAGATCCTTTATGGGAAACAGCAGAAAATAATGAATGGTACAAATGGGCAGCATTCACAGCAAGAGAGGCAGGATACCTGGATACCATAATATATGGATACCTGCCTTTTATTCTCCAAATCACCCTTATACAAAGTAACAAAAGTTCCAGCTCCACATGATTATAAAAAATGTGCTGCGTTTCATAGCAAATTGCGCAAATTGCGCAAATGTGCTGCGGATCTTCTGTCATTTAGACAAGTCATTAAGACCTAATTGTTCTGCTGAATTCTTAGTGTTTTAAAAACTACTTTGATAGACCCCATTTGGGGGATTGGGTCCCACATTGGGATACTGTATGTATAAAAACATATACAAGTACAAAAGGGAAGAGTGGACATGCCAAAATGGTATAGCATAGATTATGCTGAGGAATATGAGTGCTTTACCAAACCAGAAGGAACTTATGATGTGGCAGACTTCACAGGAAACTGTGCCACTACTTGGTATCTAGATAAAACTTCTGCCTATCAAGCAGATACGCCTGTCAGAGCACCAGTACATCCAAGTCCAAGGGTTAAGGAAAGGAATGAACATTATCGTAGAAAACTGTGTGAACCAAACTATGACACCACCTTCAATAGAAATATATAAGGATCAGACAATAGTAGCAGCAGATTATTTTTGGGTTTGTGGAAAAGAATGCCTTCTAGCCTCTTTACCATTAGGATGGAAAACTAATATGCACAAGGGTAAGACTAATTCAGGAGGTTAATATTATACAGTTGGATGAAAATAAAAAGCAAGATAAAAGAGCCTACCAACCTGATCCTAAAGTATTTTTGGACTCAACTGGTCAACCCAGGGATATTCCATACGAATTCAAAGCAAGGGATGAAGTTAAATCAGAATTTGAAGCAATATTTATCTGGATTACACCAAATAAAAATACTGAGTGGATCAATTATATTTACTATAATCAACAAAGGTGTATTAATTATACGGATGATGCTTTAACTGCACTCGGTGAACAGCTAGATACAACAAGTACAACAACATGGCAAAATAGACAGGCACTTGAATGGTTATTGGCAGATAAAGAGGGGTATATGTATTGTTTGGTGATCCGTGCTGTACTTACAGTATATCCCTAATAATACAGCTCCTGATGGTGCATTTACTAAAGCTATGCTTAAGTTGAAAAACTTAAGGCTGGAAACCACAATAAATGCTGGGAGAGACAAGAAAATATGGGACTGGTTAGATCTGAGTTTGGGAAAGTGGGGCGCATGGTTTGCTAAATTAGGAATTTCAATAGTAATGGGAGGGCTGTTGTTCTGTTGTTTGATTCCTATATTAAAGTCACTAGTCGTAAAAGCCACAGTTCGACAAATGGAAGTATTAAGATGGCAGGATGAGGAAACACTCTTGAAGAATGGTAAGGACATTTGCTTGAATAGCAGTCATTCAAGCAAATGTCCATACCATTCTTCAAGAGTGTTTCCTCGTGAATGTTGAGTGTTGGAAGAGGAATCAAGCACCTCGGATGAGGACAAAGAAGAGGATTATTGATGAGCCATGCCTTGGGTGAAAGTACTAGCCTGACCTCTCCCCAGAAGGCAGCCCTTTACGATGTGCAAAGTATCTGGGTCAAAGACAGTTATACTACAAGAACATTCAATTTGATGCTGATTTCTGTTTTATGTTGTATTATGCATGTTCCAATTTCTGTTTGATGTGAGTTACATAGCAAGTAGTGTTAATTTCGTCACCTATTTTTAATTTAGTCTTGTGCCAAATGTCCTTGTTAGTTTTAGTCATATTTAGTCATTCACATATCTTTTTTGTTAGTCTTAGTTTTAGTCGACTAAAAGTCTCGTCATTTTAGTCTAGTTTTAGTCAAAAGAAAACTCAAGGTATCTTAGTCAAGTTTTAGTCGACTAAAAGTCTTTTAATTTTAGTCTAGTTTTAGTCAAAAAATTGTAGCTTGAACACATCTGGAATCTATTGTAAGAATAAATACAACGAGGCCTCATTAAATGCAATAATATCAGGAACACAAGTGTTATAGTGGAAATAAATAACTTAATGAAAAGCCTAAGATCAAAACTGTAGGTGTGTATATACAGTATATATATATATATATATATATATATATATATATATATATATATATATATATATATATACAAATATCATCAATAATGGTGTGTGATATAAATATCATCAATAATGGTGTGTGATATATATATATATATATATATGTATATATATATATATATATATATATATATATATATATATATATATATCACACACCATTATTGATGATATTTGGAGCAATATTACATGTAATTGTTAAACTTGATTCCCTTACATATACATTTGCTTTTAAGCCTGCCTAGACCTACAGTAGGGTGGACTTGCGCTCAGGAGTTTTTATTTATTAGGGGTCAAGCCCCGAAGGGGCGTAGACACCTATTGTTATCGTTAGTTTTCTTCTTCTTCTTCTTCTTCTTCTTCTTCCTCTTATTATTATTCCTCTTCCGCCATTGAAGTCAATGGCAGCCCATAGAACCGTACGTAGGAAAGTTATGAAATTTGGCACACATGTAGAGGCCAGTCTTAGAAGTTACTGTAGCAACTTTGGTGTGTCTAGCTCAAACCGTCTAGCGCCACCAACAGTCCAAAAACCCAATTTTGTGCTGAATCGTAAGGCCTAGAGGCAAAATTCTTGCAATATCAGAATCAGAATCAGGATCACAAACGTCTTTATTGCCAAGTATGTTTAGGCAAAATTCTTGCAAAATCAGAATCAGAACCAGAATCAGAAAGGTCTTTAAGAGGAACACACACACACTTACACACACTCGCACACTCACATACTCACACACACACACTCTCACACACACACACAGACACGCACTCACACTCACACACACACACACATACACACACACAGACACACAGACACACACAGACACTCACACAGACACACACACAGACACACACACAGACACGCACTCACACTCACACACACACTCACACACACACACACACAGACACACACAGACACTCACACACACACACACACACTCACACTCACACACCCTCTCACACACACACAGACACACACAGACACTCACACACACACACACACACACAGACACACAGACACTCACACTCACACAGACACAGCGAAGCGCTGGAAACCTATTGTTTTTGTTAGGATTATTATTATTATTATTATTATTATTATTATTATTATTATTATTATTATTATTATTATTATTCCACCCTAGAAACGGTCGTGCAGCCCAAACCATAAGGCCTAGAGAGCTCAAACTTGGTCAGATGGTAGTACTGGTCACAGTTACTCAGGGCCCCAAAACGCGTTTGTGTCCATAGGTCCAAAAACCCAATTTTGTGCTGACTCGTAAGGCAAAGTCTCAGAATCAGAATCAGAATCAGAATGTTCTTTATTGGCAAGTATGTTTTCATACTTCGTTTTGCTTCGCACGAGGATTGTAGACTCACCGATATGACTTTGTTTATTTGTCACTTTGTGTATGTGAAAATCCTTTAAGGCCTTAAACTCCCTAAAGGCCTTAAACGCTTGAACCCGGGAAATGCTGCTTGCAGCTTTAATTATTATCATTATTATTCCACCCTAGAAACCGCTTCAGCGCCCCAAAACGTGTCTGTCCCCATAACCCCTAAACCCCTAAAACCCCTATGTCCAAATCTCAAGTGCTTTTTATCATTGGAATCCTTGGCTCATGACTTAAAAAACGTATATCTCCAATTTCATTTCCACCATTAAATCTTTTCGCTATAGCGCATTTTATCCGAAACTTTTACTAACTAGTCCTAGGTTTTTCGCCTGATCGAGACCAATCCAGTGCAGTAATATTCTCTGGAGTCTCAATGACAATAATTTTCGAAAAAAAGTTGAAATTTTGATTCAGGGTCCTTAAGGGGCCCCAAAACGTTTGGACTGTGAAGAGCCAGTTTTACTAAAATGTCAATAACTCAAGAATTAAATGAGCTATCAACAC
>NC_083479.1:7248806-7251306 GCF_030014155.1 Tachysurus vachellii
ACCGTAGAGACGGAGTGCACTTTATTTACTTTTAATTTTCTTTAGTGGCAACAATACAATTGTTTTTAAATCAATAAACTTCTTTTTAAATCATCATTTTGAGTCAAAATATCGATTTATTTGGTAGGTAGCAATATAATAAGCGGGATCTGCTTCGCGGACCTGTAACTTGAGCAACAGTGCGAAGCCGCGAACTCGTGAATATTTTAAAGGCGTAACAGCTGATGAAAAAGCAGAGACAATTGTAGACGAAAATGAAGAGAGATTTTATCTTAGTTTTTATTTTAAACAAAACATTTTCGTCTCGTCTTTTTTCGTCAACAATAATGCATGTTAATTTAGTCTTAGTCAGCGTTTTTGGACAGCGGTGCAGTCTTGTCATCGTCTCGTCTTAGTCATGAAAAAAAAGGTTGTTGACGAACATATTTCGTCTCGTCTCGTCTGACAAAATTAACACTAATAGCAAGGACAATTATAGGGAAGTGCTCATGAGATACTACTGTGTAGTGAATAGTATAATATATTTTAAAGCTATGAAGGTAGAGTCTTTTACTCCTTCCTAGTCACGTGTGTACGGAGAGGTTTGGCCGTTTCTTCACTAGTGCGGATAAATAGTGAAGTTATTGATAAACGTTCAGTGATTTGATATAAAATCCCTAGATAGTGTAAGAAGACTGAAGTATGCATCTGTAGTCTAGGTAAGAACAATTGAGATGGGACTTATAAGTCCCACAATGGAGAATGTAGAAGAATTTTATTCATGGTGATATGCAGAAACAAAATCAGCAAGGAAATTAGCTAGGTGTCTGAGTGTGCGCACAGGGATGTGGATGATATGGTCCATATGAATCAGAAAGGTCTTTATTGCCAAGTGTTTTCACATACGAGGAATTTGTTCTAGTACAGGAGCTCCACAGTGTAAACAGGATGGCAATGATAAGAAATGAACACATATATAATAAAGACAATTGTATGTACAGTGGAAAAATGTGCAAATTCAAATATAAATGTGCAAATTCAAACATAAATGTGCAAATTCAAATATAATTAAAGCTGCAAGCAGCATTTCCCGGGTTCAAGCATTTAAGGCCTTTGGATTGACATGACAATATATGTCATGTCATGCTACATATGTCATGCTACAGAGGGTGCCACAACATATGTCATGTGAAGTACTCACCCGTCCAGTTTTCCCTAAAATAAACAAAGTCATATCCCTTAGAGATGAGCCGGATACTTGGCTGAAACGAGTATCCGGTACGGATAAAGCACTTCTGCCGAGTACGAGTATTATACGAGTAATACGAGTTAATATCTGTGCTCGGATTGTATGAAAATCATCATTGGCTAGCTGATTGTGTCAGCGTTCTGTGATAGGCTAGTCACAGCACCCCTCCCCTACAGTGATAGGCTAGTCACAGCGCCCCTCCCCTACAGTGATAGGCTAGTCACAGCGCCCCTCCCCTACAGTGATAGGCTAGTCACAGCGTCCCTCCCCTACACACATACAGATGTATTGTGTTGCTGTGTCTCGCTCTGCTCACTCACAGTCACACACAGAACAGCTCTCTGTCTCTCCCTCAGTCACTCGGGTTCGCGGGTCTTTTCCGTTAACGTTTAGGGTTTCTTCAGCTTTTTACTTCGGGTTGTAACGTTAATAATATGTACTTACTAACCAGTAGAGTTCTGGTAAACGTGGGTTCGTTCAGACGTGGTGCTTGCTTGGTAGAATGCGACTCACATTGCGTCTCTGCCTGTCGGAGATTTTTTTTCTTTTTTAAACCTTCAGCTGTCTCTAACCAGTAACCAGACACTGAGTGTCTGACACGTTTTTGCTGTATTTCATAAAAACATAAAGGTAGTAAGCTAGTGTTATTAATATTACAAATTAATTATTACCGGTTAAAGCCCCGCCCATTTCAAGACAAGACAAGGCTCCACCCACTCAGAGTCAGAACCAGAATCAGAATCGGTTTTTGAACTGTGACCGCAGTTTGATCTGTTTCACATGTGTCCCAGGTTTGGTGTTGATAGCTCATTTAGTTCTTGAGTTATTGACATTTTAGTATAACTGGCTCCTCACAGTCCAAACATTTTGGGGCCCTTTAAGGACCCTGAATCAAAATTTCGACTTTTTTTCAAAAATTATTGACAATGAGACTCCAGAGAATATTACTGCACTGGATTGGTCTCGATCAGGTGAAAAACCTAGGACTAGTTAGCAAAAGTAGGTTTCGGACAAAATGCACTATAGCGAAAAAATTTAATGGTGGAGATGAAATCGGAGATATACATTTTTTAAGTCATGGGCCAAGGATTCCAATGATATAAAGCACTTGAGATTTGGACAAACAGTTTGGGAGTTATGGGCACAAACGCGTTGAGGGGCGCTGAAGCGCCCCAAATTATCCGATTCCTCTGAGATTTTGGCCCTGAGTAACTGTGAACAGTACTACCATCTGACCAAGTTTGAGCTCTTTAGGCCTTATGGTTTGGGCTG
>NC_083479.1:7256306-7258806 GCF_030014155.1 Tachysurus vachellii
TGACGCTAGACGGTTTGAGCTAGCCACACCAAAGTTGCTACAGTAACTTCTAAGACTGGCCTCTACATGTGTGCCAAATTTCATAACTTTCCTACGTACGGTTCTATGGGCTGCCATTGACTTCAATGACGGACGGAAGAATAATAATAATAATAATAATAAATATAGCTGCAAGCAGGGATACCGGGGTCAAGCCGATCAGATGCGCTCAGAACATGTCGCTGATGAACCATACCAAGTTTCGTAGCTATATGGCATTGTATTGGTAAAATACTGAACTTGACGTGAAAATTCAAAATGTGTGTGTGTAAGTGTGTGTAGGTGTGTGTGTGTAAGTGAGTGTTTGTAAGTGTGAGTGTGTGTGTGAGTGTGTGTGTAAGTGTGAGTGTGTGTGTAAGTGTGTGAGTGTGTGTGTAAGTGTGAGTGTGTGTGTAAGTGTGAGTGTGTGTTTAAGTGTTTGTGTAAGTGTGTGTGTAAGTGTGTGCATGTGTGTGTGTGTGTGAGTGAGTGTGTGTGAGTGTCTGTGAGTGAGTGTGAGTGTGTGAGTCAGTGAAGGTGTTTGTGAGTATGTGAATGAGTGTGCGAGTGTGAGCAAGTGTGCGAGTGTGAGTGTGTGTAAGTGTGAGTGTGTGCGAGTGTGAGTGAGTGTGTAACTGTGAGTGTGTGTATGTGAGTGTGTATGAGTGTGCGAGTGAGTATGTGAGTGTGCGAGTGTGAGTAAGTGTGCGAGTGTGAATGAGTGTGTTTGTGTGTGTGTGTAAATGTGTGTGTAAGTGTGTGTGTGTTCCTCGTATGTGAAATAGTGTGAGTGTGTATGTGTGTGTGTCTGTAAATGTGTGTATGTGAGTATGTGTGTGAGTATGTGAGTGTGCGAGTGAGTATGTGAGTGTGCGAGTGTGGAAACTTGGTATGTTTCATCAGCGACATGTTCTGAGCGCATCTGATCGGCTTGACCCCGTGTGTGTGTGTGTGTGTGTGTGAGTGTGTGTGTGCGTGTGTGAGTGTGTGTGTGTGTGTGTGTATGGTTCTCTGTGCGTCTGTGCGTCTGTGTGTGTTTGTGTGCATATGTGTGTGTGTGGGTGTATGTGAGTGTGTGTGAGTATGTGAGTGTGTGTGTGTGTGTGTGTGTGTATGGTTCTCTGTGCGTCTGTGCGTCTGTGTGTGTTCGTGTGCATGTGTGTGTGTGTGTATGTGAGTGTGTGTGAGTATGTGAGTGTGCGAGTGTGTGTGTAAATGTGTGTGTAAGTGTGTGTGTTCCTCGTCTGTGTGAGTGTGTGTGTCTGCGTGTGTGTGTGTGAGTGTCTGTGTGTGTCTGTGTGTGTGAGAGGGTGTGTGTGTGTGTGAGTGTGTGTGAGTGTCTGTGTGTCTGTGTGTGTGTGAGTGTGTGTGAGTGTCTGTGTGTCTGTGTGTGTGTGAGTGTGTGTGTGAGTGTGAGTGCGTGTGTGTGTGTGTCTGTGTGAGTGTGTTTGTGTGTGTGTGTGTAAATGTGTGTGTAAGTGAGTGTGTGTTCCTCGTATGTGAAATAGTGTGAGTGTGTATGTGTGTGTCTGTGTGTGTCTGTGTGTCTGTGTGTGTGTAAATGTGTGTGTATGTGAGTATGTGTGTGAGTATGTGAGTGTGCGAGTGAGTATGTGAGTGTGCGAGTGTGGAAACTTGGTATGTTTCATCAGCGACATGTTCTGAGCGCATCTGATCGGCTTGACCCCGTGTGTGTGTGTGTGTGTGTGTGTGTGTGTGTGTGTGTGTGTGTGTGTGTGTGTGTGTGTGTGTGTGTGAGTGTGTGTGTGTGTGCGTGTGTGAGTGTGTGTGTGTGTGTATGTGTCTCTGTGCGTCTGTGCGTCTGTGTGTTTGTGTGCATGTGTGTGTGTGTGAGTGTGTGTGTGTGTGTGAGTGTGTGTGAGTGTGTGTGTGTGAGTGTGTGTGTGTGTGTCTGTGTGTGTGTGTGTGTGTGAGTGTGAGTGTGTGTGAGAGTGTGTGTGAGAGTGTGTGTGTGTGTGAGAGAGAGTGTGTGTGTAAATGTGTGTGTATATGAGTGTGTGTGAGTATGTGAGTGTGCGAGTGTTTGTGTAAGTGTGTGTGTTCCTCGTCTGTGTGAGTGTGTGTGTCTGTGTGAGTGTGAGTGTCTGAGTGTGTGTGTGTGTGAGTGTCTGTGTGTGTCTGTGTGTGTGAGAGGGTGTGTGTGTGTGTGAGTGTGAGTGTGTGTGAGTGTCTGTGTGTGTCTGTGTGTGTGTGTGAGTGTGTGTGTGAGTGTGAGTGTGAGTGTGTGTGTGTTTGTGTCTGTGTGAGTGTGTGTGTGTGAGTGTCTGTGTGTCTGTGTGTGTGTGTGAGAGTGTGTTTGTGTGAGTATGTGAGTGTGCGAGTGTGAGTAAGTGTGTGTGTGTAAATGTGTGTGTAAGTGTGTGTGTGTGTTCCTCATAAAGACCTTTGTGATTCTGATTCTGATTCTGATGTTGCAAGAATTTTGCCTCTAGGCCTTACGATTCAGCACAAAATTGGGTTT